>NW_023304579.1:0-14464 GCF_011077185.1 Oxyura jamaicensis | reverse complement strand
TTTTTTTTTAGTTTTCTCTTTACTTTTTTTTTCCCACTTTTTTTTTTTTTTCCTTTTTTAATAAGGTAATAACTAGCTCTAGGGACGTGTGGCCTGGATTTCCATCGAGGAAAATAAAAAAAGCCCCAAAACAGGGCAGGGGGAGGGAGGGGGGGTGTTAACAGTGTGTATAAGAGGCATATTTACACAGTATTAACATGCTGACAAAAAAGATTACAATATTGAGTATCGTACAACATCGAGTCGGAAACAAGGAACCAGAGGCAGGATGGACACGGGATGGGGGAAAAAGGCTGCGGGAACTCAAATTAATAAACAGAAGGTAATAAACACCCTGGCAAAACAATGAGTTAAGGCTTAAAAAGTGTATAAAAAAATAACACAGTTAATATCCAAAACGGAACCAAAGAGTACATAATATAGATGAGTTTCTGTCGAGTCTCTCCGCAGGGAGCAGAGCCCCCCCGGCTCTATACAAGGGGCTATGTACACGCGCCTGGGGCCGGCGCAAGGCAAAGCGATGCCCTCCCGCTGCCTTCGGCACCCTGCGGAGCGGGGGCCGCATCCAGCCCCCGGGGGCAGCGGAGGCGCGGGGCTCCCCCCGCCGGCTTCGCCCCAAAGCCACGCAGCCCCGCACCCAGTGTCCGCCGGCGGCCGGCGCTTCCCTCTCCTGCTCCCGGCGACGGAGTCCAGCGTGGGAGGAGAGAGCCCAGAGGGGAAAACATCATTAAAAATAAAACCAAAACCAACTGAAGCGTCCCAAGGAGGCAGCGGCCGCTGCGGTGCCCGTCCTGCTGCTGCGCCTGCCCGGCCATGTCCTGCCCGCTCCCCTCGCCAGCCACGGCTCCGACGGAAAGTCCAGGGGAGGAAGAGGCCGCGGCAGGGGGCCCGAGCCCCTGTTCGCCGTCCGGCGCTCAGCTTGGTCCGCGGTTCGTTTTGTGTCTTATTTCCTTTTCTGTTTTAGCAGCACCAACTTCTTGGCCAATAAATATATATATATATTTGTATCCAAAATGAGAGGAGACAGGGCAGGGACTAACCGAAGGAGAAGACCCCCCGCACCCCCAAAAAAACGCAGAGATTCAAAGTGCTCTGAAACCGTCTTTGGATGTCACCAAACCTGCAGCCCCAGGGGCCGGGCTGGGGGCGTGGGGGCCCGGGCGCGTTTCCAAAGCGTGGCCGCATCCGCCGGCTCCCCGCCAAGCTGCCAGGGCCGCTGGGCGGGCAGGGGGGTGCAGAGCGGGGGGTCCAGACGTGGCACCACGGCCTCCGCAGGGCCCCCAGACGGCAGCGGAGCCAGGAGGGAGGGCGGCCAGCGGGCAGAGCCTGCTTAGATGAGCGAGATTCGCACGGGGATGCCGGGGGACTCCGTCCTTTGAGGTGAGTGCTGGCTCACGAGGTGCTCCACCACGGTATGTTTGGACATGTGCTTCATCAAATAGGTCTCCTGCAAGGCAGAGGGAGAGGGTGAGCGGCAAAGTCGGGGGTCTGTGCCCCAACTCCCCCCCCAGTGCTCCCCACGGCCCCGCTCACCGAGGTATAGGCGCGACCACACATGCTGCAGCAGTAAGCCTTGGCGTGCTTGATGGCATGCGCCGAGAGGTGGATCTGCAGCGAGGCCGAGTCCGTGTATGCCCGGTAGCAGTTCGGGCACTTGTAGGGCTTGTCCTTGTTGTGCTGTCGCTGGTGAGACTGCAGAACAGTGGGCATGAGGAAGAGTTACGGGGCCAGGGGGCCAGGAGAGCCCCAGCAGCCACAGGCATCGGGTCCCAGCCCCGCAGCAGTGCTCCCTGCTCTGAGCCCTCCCCGTGGTTCAGTCCCCGGGGGGACTGTTCAGGGCTCCGTCCCCCCTCCCGCGATGTCCCCAGGGTGCTGACCTGGAGGTTGGAGAGTTGTGTGAACGCCTTTTCGCAGCCGGGGTGAGGGCACTTGTAGGGTCTGTCACCGGTGTGAATTCTGTGCCGGAGACAGGTGTAACAGGAGGGGGACGAGTCAAGCTGCCGCCCCCAGCAAGGCTGGGAAGCTCCCGCCACCCTCACCCCCTGCAAAGCCAGGGCGCCCCGCCACCCTCACCCCGAGACCCTAGGGCTTAACCCAAGGACTTGAAGGACGGGCAGGGGGGTTGGAGGCTGCAGCTAGGGATGAGGAAGGTGGGGTGCTGATCAGGGAGGTGGAGATGAGGCAGGTAGCACATGCCGAGTGCACACCCAACCCCACCAGGGAAAAATGGGCTGAAGGGACCCCCCAAGCCCCATGCGGACCTCCCCAGCCCCTCAGGGATGCCGTGCTGTCACCTGGTGTGCTGCTGGAGGTGGGACAGCTGGCGGAAGGACTTCTCGCAGTACGAGCAGTGGTAGGGCTTCACGCCCAGGTGGATGCGCAGGTGCTGGGCCAGGTAAGAGGCATTGGCGAAAGATTTGGAGCAGTGGGGGCACTTGTGGGGCTTGGCCTCTGTGTGCGACTTGGAGTGGATCTGCATCTCCGACTTGGTGAAGAACGTCAAGGGGCAGACCTTACACCTGGAGGGGAGAGCGCCGCAGGTGCCGGGCTGGGGCGGGACGCCGTGCCGGGCCCCTCTGCTGCACCCCAGGTCTGCGGCACGGCCGGGCGCCCCGGCTCCCAGCGGGTGGTGCCTACCTGTACGTCTTCCCCTCTTTGGCGGTCTCCCCCGAGGCCAGGATGGGGTAGGGAACCACGAGGACGGGCGGCCCCGAAGGGTTTTCCGCCTTGATCTTCTTGCGGCCCCGCTCCGTCTTGGGTGCCCCCAGCAAGCTGTGGCCCTGGATTGTCTTTATGGAGTCGAGGAGGGGCGGGCTGGTGATTCCTGAGATAAGGGTGGGCGAGGAGGCGATGAGGCGGCTCTGGCTGGTGGAGGTGGGGGTGGAAGGGGTGGTGGTGCCCGTGCCCGTGCTGGACTCAGAGGTGCTGACCGTGGGCGCGCGGGAGGCCAGCCCCAACCCTGGCAGGCAAAGAACGGCAGGCGTTAACGTCGTGCACCCTGCCCACCCCGCTCCCTTCTCTCACGACCCACTGGGTCCGAGCATCCCTACAGACAGCGGGGTCCCAAAACGGGGACCCCCCAATTCCTCGAGCCCCTCCTGTGCTGCTGGGGGCCACTGACGCCCGTGCGGGTACCTGTGACGGTGCTGGTGGCCGGCCGAGCGTGCAGGGCCACGTCGGGCTGGGGGACAGCTTGCGGGTGCAGGCCCGGGACCTGCTGCAGCTTGGGGAGGGACATGATGGACTGGCTGCTCTCGGCGGGTGAGGGGGGCACCAGGAGGGGCTGCTGGGAGGCCACGGAGGTGGGGGGCAGGTGTGGGGGCCGGATCTTTTCTGCCATCAGCTGCTCCTTGATTTTGTTGATCAGGACGAGGTTGTCCAGCTGCCAGGGGAACAGGGCAGAGAGAAGGCGAAGGGTGAAGGAGCCGGGGCCCCCAGGGCCAAGCACAGAACCGGCTCTAACGGGCCTTCCCCAGGCGTACCCCAACCTGTCCACCCCCTCCCACGTCCCCACGCTCATCTGTCCTCCCTCCTCCCCAAAAACCCATCCCGAGGCTCGGCGCTGCGGGGGTCCTACCTGGCTGGGCATGGTGGGGGGAGGCGGCCAGAAGTAGGGGTTGTTGAAGCGAGGCTCCGCCATCCTGCGGGGAGAGACGGGCGCGTTACGGGGCGGCAGCAGCCAGCACGGCTCCTTCCCACCTCCCGCGGGGCTGTGCGGGCAGGGGACGGGTCTGGCCCTTCCTGACCCAACAGCATTCACCCGCCGGCCTCCCCGGGGAGAAGGAGCCCCCAGGCTCTGCACCCCTCCCCAGCATTGCAATTTGCCACGGGACTCAAGCCGCCCAAACAGCGGCACGAGGCCGGCGAACCCCCAGATCCCCAGAGAAGCATCTCTGCGAGCACGCGCGCTCCGCGAGCACTAAGCCACACCACCACGCTGCGAGAGGCTCTTTTAGGAGCACGTCTGATCACAATGTGATTTCCAGGCGACGGTTTCCTAGAAAAGCCTTCAAGGAGAAGATGAAGCGGGGAGAAGGGAGTGGAGCGGGAACCCCGGGCCACCAGCTCCGGGGCAGCTCGTTTGCCACGCAGAGCACATTGCCAGGGGATGAGTGGGCACACCAGAACGCTCCCAGGCAAAATCTGGCCATGTTGGTGGCCACCGGGCACCTGCTGGGGCTCCCGCAGCGCTGCCCACAAAGCCCTGGTGCCCACGCAGAGCAGGGGCAGCAGGGACACAGCTCGCCTTGGGGTGAAGCTTGGCGAGGGCCGGGGGAGCTGCGAAGCACTGCGGGTGGCAATGCCGCGGCTGTAAGAAGGGCAGGGAACAGGCAGGGTCTGTTTGCGCGGCTGCGACCTCACCGGCGTCCTCGCAGCTGCAAATTCCTGCAGGGTCAGGGCAGCCCCGGGCACCCGCCTGCCTCCGAGACCCCCCAGCAGCAGCAAGCAGGCGGGCGCAGGGATGCAGGGTGCGGTTTGGCAGAGAAGAGGGAATCAAAGGGTTGAGCACATTACAGGCTTGTAATGCCTCCTGGCGAGGCCCCAGATCCCTCAAGCACTGGAGGTATTAGGGCTGCTCCCCTGGGGCCTCAAGGAGGGGTTGCAAGTGCCAGAGGTGGACGGGATGCAGCTTTGGTGTGGGCACGGGACACGGAGCAAGGCGCACACACGACAGTGGTGGCATCAGACCCAAAGCCCAGCCCAGGCTGAAAATAAACCAAACCCCAGCCCAAGCAAAATGACCTACAACAGCCATAAGCAGCTCAGCGCTTGCTCCTGGAAAGCCCCGCTGCAGTGGGGCCGGGAGATTTATAGGGACGCTAAACGCTTCGGAAAAATTAATTCTAAATCCATCTTTGGTTAATAGAAAACATCTGAATGGGGACGGCAAGAAAATGACAACAACGTAACGGCCTGACATAAACAGACATGGAACCAGCCCAGCAGACCTCGGCAGGGGCATGCTTAGGGGTAAGCGTTTAAGAGGCCCCGGTGAAACGCAAAGGAGGGCTCCCCGGGGACAGCCGAGGGGACACACAGCCTCTCGCAGGATCTGAGCGTGCCGATTCCTCTCCCAGATATCAAACGATGATAAACGAAGCCCGTGCTGTTGTCAGACACACCACGCACGGGTATTTTGTTTGCACCCCAAGCTTGGAGCAACCACAAAAACCCTCACGTCTGTGCGCAACGGCCAGGGGAGCCCGGACTGATCGGCCGCACAGGAACGGAGACCTTAACGTGCGACCGGAGCCTGCTCAGCACCTTCCCCAGCTCGCCAGGTGAGGAAGCTGCTGGGAGGTGACCTCCATTTGGAATAGAAACCAGGCCACAGCCGGGATCCTGCGGCAGGGAGAAACCAGACCGACACAGACCCCGGCCCCGCAAGCATCCCTGGGGCCAGCAGCGGCCTCTGAGTGCTTCGCGAGAGGCTGCGAGCCCCCAGGGGAGGGCCAGGAGCTCTGAGCGCACCAGAACGATGCCCACACAGGGCAGGAGAGGCGAGGTCCCTGCTGGGATGGTGGCATGTGGCTGTGACCCGGCCTCGCTCGCCCGCTGCCCGTCTGTCACATTAATGCACCTCAAAATCTACGGCCGGGGCCGTGGTGGCACCGCAGCCCCTGTCCCAGGGCAAAGGGTGTCTCCAGACGTCTGCAGGTGGCACGAAGGGGGCACGAGGCGGACGCAGGCTCCCCCCTGAGCATGGCTGGGAAGGAGGGCAGGACCGGCTGGGGAAACTGAGGCACAGACCCAACATCCCTCTCGATGCGGAGCCGCAGCGCCCAGGCCCCGCGCTGCACCTCGCGGGAGCGCAGACCTGCCCGGCAGCAGCAGCTTTAGCCTCGCAGCACCGAGGGCTGTCCCTCCACCACCCCCAGCCTCCCGGCAAAGCACCGTGCCGAAGGCAGCGAGCGCCCACCCGCTCCCACCCGCCCGCCTCGCCGGCGCACCCTGCCCCGGAGAGGTGCCGGCACGGGGCCGAGGCGCGAGATGCATCGGTGACGGGTCAGCCCAGGGCACGGCCACGTCCCCGCCGGCCGCAGGGCTGGGGAAATGCGTCTGCCCGTAGCAAAGGAAGTGCGGCAGCGGGAACGGGGAGAGGAACTGGCTGGCGGGGATGTGACGCCAAGCTCCAGGCGGGCAGAAACCGCCTGCCAGCGAGCACAAGGGGCTGGGAGCCGCAGACGGGTCCAGGCCCACAGACCCTGCGGGGCCGTAAAGCCACGGACCGGGCTCGGCGACTGCCTGGGCACCACAGCATCCCGGCTGGGTTTGCGTGGAAATTTCCTTCCCTGCCTCAAACCGCTGCGTTCTGCCTTCCTTCCAGCTGCCCACACACCAGATTTTGGCTTTTTAAGGCAAACACTTCAAGCGAAGGTGGACCTGCATCGGGAACCGACACGCCATACCTCCAAAACCTGCCTCGGGAACACCGGCACGTGCCTCCCTCTCACATCCCTCCCCTCTCACATCCTTCGTCTGCTTCCACAGGGACGCCCTCAGCATCCCCCGGGCACCCCGTGCTGACATTGCCACGAGCCCACTCCCCACGCCACTCACCCCAGCGCACTTTCACTGAGGTGCCCCCACCCCAGCTCCTGCTCCCCGGCCCCGCTTCCCTCCCAGGCAGGGCGTCCCCAGGGACCTGGAGCCGGGACGGGAGCTGCTCGTGACGAGCCCTGAGCAGGACGTCCCAGCTCACTCCGCACTCTGGCAGGTCAGGGCACCCCGGACCAAAGCAGACCGGATGCTCGCAATGTCCCTGAACGTGATTTCTGCGTATCCTGTCCGTTTCCAGGTTTACCCCTCTCGTCTGCGCAGGCAGAGCCGTGCACAGGGCACGCAGAGGGACCGGCAGCCCTGCCCCGTGCCACGTCTGCAGAAACACAAAGCGAAGTGCTGCAGCTGTTCAAGAAGGTAACCCGTGGGTTACACACATCGCCGCGCGGGACACGCAGGGGACTCTGGTGTCCCCAGGACGGGGGAACGTCGGCAGCCCGGCAGGCGCCCTGGGCACCGCCGCGCGGGCGGAGAGCAGCCAGCGCGAGGAAAGACCGGGCCAAAAGAGGACGTTGTGGCAGGGAAAAACCCTCGTGATGAAGGCAGGAAGGAAAGAGGGCAGCGGGCAGGCAGGGAGGCCCCGTGTTCCCCCGCCGCAGCCAAGCACCCCGGCACAGCCACGGGCCAGCTCCCCCGGCTCAAACCGCACCATCACGGCGCGGCCAGCGGCCACCCCGCGGCGTGGGAAGCTGAAATGCCCCTTCGATCCTCGCCGGGCTGGAGCGGGAAAACAGGAAGCCGGAGCTATGATTAGAAAAGGTTTTTTGGAGCCGACCCAGGGAGCTGCTCCTCTGTCCTCGCAGCAGGTGCCCTGTGGCCTCCGTCCTTCCCGCCCGCCCCTCGCCCATCCTGACGGCGTGCTCAGAGCGGGCTCCGCCGGAGCTGGGGGCTCTGCACGCACCACGCGAAGCCACGGCCGCACCGCGAGCGCTCAGACCGCCCGCGTGGCCCCCGACAGTCCCTGCACAGCCCCGCGTGGCTCAGGCCAAGCCGGGAGCTGCACAAACCGGGGCAGACAGGCCTCATCCTGCCGCAGGGACCCGACGCTGAACGCTCCGGTCGGATGGATCCGGCCTCCCCGGGGAGAAGGGCACTCGTGGCTCTGGGCACCTCTGCTTCAAGCACAGACGCGGCCTGTGGCCTGTTGGTCACCCCAGGTCACCCCCTCCCCGCCGGTACCGGAGTCGTGCTGTCCGACACGCGGAAAGCCGTGAGCATGAGGAGCTCAGGAGGGGCTGTGGAAACCCACCCAGCACTGCCCCAAAAGCCTCGAGCGGAGCCAGGATCTGTCCCTGGTCCCTGGTCCCTTGTCCCTGGTCCCGTCCCATCGCTGAGCTGTAAATCTGGCGGGGAATCTGCCAGGAACCAGCCTCTCCGCCGAGCGCCCTGTGCTCTTCACGCTCTCGTTGCAGGGTGGCTCACCAACAACTAGCTTCTTTCTCCCTTTGTTTTGCAAGTCCAACTTGCATTTGCTCAAAAAATGAAAGACCCCAGCGCAACCTAAAGCAGCCACGGGGAGGAAAGCACGAATACTGCCCGAGCCCCTCCCTGCCTCCCCACCTGAGAAGGGCTTATTAAATAATGAGGCTGCTCTAATAGTCAAAACCATGTTTGCAGCTCTACAAACCTGACCAGAATAAAGAGGAAAGAAACAGTTGTCGTGCCAAACCAATCCCTACTCCTGTCCCAACTTAATTTCATAAATTGTGCAGCATTTCATCTGGAGCAGAGGGACCGCTCCCCCTCTCCCAGGGCTGGAGTGGCACGGGCTGAGCTGAGAGCTGGGGGAGGGGGCTGGAGGGGATATAAAGCAGATGGAAAAAATATATAAACTCCCTTTTTCTATATTCTCAGCTAACTATGAAAAATGGAAGCTGACACACAGCAGAAAAAAAAAATCCATTAAAATGGAAATTATGAAGGGTGGGGAATACTGCAGCACGTCTCCCCCCGGCTCTGCAGGACACACCGGGCTGCCCACGGGGATGTCTGCAGCCGAGGGTCGCGTCAGGGCTCTCTTGCCCCCTCGGGGTTTTTTTTGGGCCAGGCAGGAGGAAAAAACCCAGCCAACAGCTCCCCGACATCACGGAGAGGGTCTGCGTGCCACGCCGTGCCACACGGTGCCACGCGGGGAGGAGAGCGGGGCCACGCACCCTCCCTCGGGCACCGGTGCCCCATCCCCAGGCACCGCCGTGGCCCTTGTGACACAGAAGGTTGTCCCCAGCGTCCCTAAGGGCAGGGCTGGGCGCAGGGCAGGCGGACAGGACAGTGTGCCTCGGAAAGAGGTGCTGCGAAGGCAAAGAAGGCGTCGTGGCTGCCCGAGGGGGCTCCACCCGCACCAGTCCTGGCCCAGGCGCGAGAGCAGCGCTGGCCGGCGGCACGGCCGGAGCTCTCGCACGGGGAAGGACGGCGGGGGGACGCCTGGGAGAGGGAGCAGAAGGAGCAAGCAGCAGATGTGCGGAGCAGCAAGGCCTGGCGAAGGAGCCAGGGACGCCTGGGGCCGCAGGCTGAGCCCCAACCCGCCCTTGTCGGCCCAGAGCCGCGAGCCTGGTACCCGAGGGGAGCGCCTGACCCGGAGCATCACCACTACACACCTGCCCTAAAATCACCTCTGCACCCACCGGGAAGGAAGAGAGCACGAAAAGCCGGCAAGCCGGGGAAGAGGCCCGGGTGGAAGGGGACAAGGGGAAGGGAGAGGCGCCGTGGCAGAGCGAGGCCCGGGGCCACGTGAAGGGGAAGGGGTGCGCAGGCGGCTGCAGCGAGGGGCCGGCGGTGTCCCGGCAGAGACAAGACATGGTGCACGCCGTGTTTGGTACTCACAGGCTGGCCTCAGAAGCCAGATGGCCGCAGCTGCCTGGGGAGACGTGTCGATGAGGCTCCAGATTGATGGAGGTAGATGATGGCACGGGTGGGTACGAGCGCCAGGCCCCGGAGCTCACTATAGCCTTCCAACTTCCTACCAAACTGCCGCTAAGTCAAGCTACAGTTCTCTAGGGAACGCCTCTACTTTGGCAGCCCTCTCTGTCTCGCCTTCGCTGAAATAAAAAGAAACAAGAGATTCTTTTCACGGACGCGGCACGGCACCGCCGCGAGAAGGGTTAGCTCCCGGGTACCAGCGCCGCTTCACCCCTGCGGCCGGCTGCGGGACGGCCAGCGAGCGGCCACGAACCGACCTGGCACCAGGTACGGGCGGCAAACGGGGCGAGGGGAGGCAGGGGAGGGATCGGGGGTGACCCGAGCGGCAGCCGGCATGCCTGAGTATCGCGGGGTGCCATCGACCAAGCTGAAAGCCAGTCCCTCCACCAGCGCAGCCTCGCTCTCCCAAGCAGGGTCCCCGGGCAGCGAGCATCGGTTCGGGCAGCAAGCTGGGAGCGGAGCAGCGAGCGCAGGGTGGCACCGGGGAGCTGGGTGCCCGGCGCAGGGCAGCACGAGCCCCCGCCGCCCGGGGTGGCGTGGCAGGCAAGAGAGAAGGGCTCCAAGGCACCGGCAGGGAGGGGACGCGGGGACGTGGCGGGGGACGTGGACCTGCGTCCTTGGCCTCTCCTCTCTATCCCTTTGCTGGCTCTCTGTCCAGCCTCGTGCCATCCCACCCCCAAACAGCATTCTGCGCCAGTGTCTGGGTGGGAGCAGAACCCAGCTCTGCCCCAGACTCTGCCTCATTTTCCCCCAAAAGCACGAGGCCACTGCCTTTCTCCCCTTGTAAGCCCATCTCTGCCAGGGTAAGGGGCCAGCAAGGGGCAGCGCGGGCTCCCCGTCCTTCCACCCATGCAGCTGGCAATGGGCAGAAGCCGGCCTGCGTTTCCACAGGGTGCGTGCAAGCAGCATTCGCCCGGAGCAGGAGTTTTTCGAGAGAAACCAAGGGCCCCTCTGCAAAAACCCCAGCCCAGAGCCGCCGGGCGGGAAGCAGCATCAAAGCCGTCCGCCTGCCGCAGGGGCCGCCGCGCCGTGCCAGCGTGCCGTGCCTGGGCGGGCTCCCCGTGCCGGGGAACGCTCCGTTCCCCTTCCAGCCTGGGGGACCGTCCCGCGTGGGCCCTGCACCCACAGCCCCCAGCCCGGATTTTCCTCAGCAGGAAGAATTTACCCCAAGGCGGAGGCAGCAGAAGGAACGTGAGCCGGGGAAGCAGGAACACCACAAGAAACCTGGGGCAGGCGGCTCAGAAATCCCCATCCAGCGCTCGCTCGGAGAGGAGCGGCTCAGGGGATCGTGTGCCAGAAGAATTCACCCAAGATGGAACCAATTAAACCCCACGTTTCCGCCCCCCGAAGGGCTGTAACTGGTGTTTCTCATTCAGATTTCCTTCCCCGAGCAAAACCAACAAAAGCCCAAGAGCGGCTGAGCAGAAAACCCCACGCCGGCCGGCGGGGCCGGGGGCACCGGGAAGGGGCCCCACGGGAAGGGGTGCGCGGACACAAGGCTGGGTCAGAGGGGCCGAGCACGCGCCGTGGCTCCCGCAGGGCCATCGGGTGCGCAGCAGGGAGAGCGCCCCGGCACCAAGGGCTGCCCCTCGGAGCGGGGTCTGGGCCCCGCTTTCTGCCCGCGGCACCCAGGGCCAAGCAGGGAGCCCCAGATCCCGGAGGAGCCCGCGCCCTGCAAGGAGACAGCGGCCGCCCAAAGGCCAAACGGAGTCGCTGGGGCCTGAGGGCCGCTCTGCCGCCCAGGGCGACTTTCCCAGCCTGGGGGGCTTCCGCAGCCCCCCGTGTCCGGAGGGAAGAAGGAATCGGTGCAAAGCAGATGGGCAGAGCCGCCGAGGGGACCCGCTTCACGTTGGAAGCCATGTCACTGGAGACCACCGTGGGGAACCGGCGGGATCGGACGGCCACGTCTCAGCCCATCGACGGGCAGCAAGAGGGCACAGGGCAGCGCTCCCAGAAGGTGAGGGGAGAGCTGCCAGCCCGAGGACAAGCCAAGGAAGCCAGCAGAGAAGACCCCAAAGCCTGGGGTTAAAACCCCAGCACCAGCAGTGTTCACCTCCTGGGGCAGAGGGGACACGAGGACGAGCAGGACCCGCTCAGCCCAGTGAGGCAGCGTTCCACGGGGCCAAGCCACGCCACCGGGAGCCACCGAAGGGGACGTGGGGCTGCAAGGGGGCAATGGGGACGGCGGGCAGGGGTGGCCTGCGCGGGACCCCGGTGCCCGTGGGTGATGCTCACGCCACGCTGCCAAGCGGAGCCAGTCCCACAGCCGGTGCCACCACCGAACCCACGTCCCCAAACGGCCCCTGGAGCTGGTGGGGGCTGCCTGCTCCACCAGCCCCTGTCCCCACGGATACGGCCACCCCCAAAAGGGACCGCGCGCCATCCCAGCACCCCGCAAGCCAAAACCAGCACCCGCAGCCCACCATGCTCCGACAGGGCCTGAGCAGCCGGACCCCGCACTGCAGTAAGGGGGTTTGGGGGTGCCGAGAGCCCCACAAGCAGCCAGGTGACACCCAGAACGTGTGCAGGGCTGCTGTGACCGCTGGGGACACTGAGGCACGGGCGGCCGAGCAGAGGCTTGCCCCAAGGCCAGGCGAGGAGGCAGCAAAGCGTTTCCCTCCTCCCAGCCCCACAACACAACCCCTGCGTACACATGCACTTGTCATAACACCTCCACCGCCAGCCGATGATCCACATTTTTTCAAGGGGGAGGGGGTAAAAAAAAAGAGGATTTTTAAAGGAGAAAAGATCATTTTGCGCATATTAAGTACAGGTATTTAAAATCCAGCTTTCGCCCTGGGAATGGAAATTCAAAGCGTTCGGACTTACGCCGTGAGCAGGGTCCCCGTCGTGGTGGCTGGGTCCAGCGAGCGGCCGTCCCCTCCCTGCGCCCTCCCCGCGGGCAGGCGGCCCCAGGCTCACCCCATGGGGCCCCGCTCTCCGAGCTCCTCGGGGAGGGCCAGGACGTGCCCCCGCTCCCAGACCCGCACGGACAGATCGTTTTCCAGTTCCCCTTGAGAAAGACGGCATGCCCACCTCTGAGAGTACTGGCGTTGCTTCCCCTTATCCGCGTCCATCTCCAGATCTAGCTGGGAACTGGTGCTGCACGCGGGGCGTTTTTCTACGGGGGACAAGGAGGACAACTTCACACACCCCAAAAACACAGACAGCCCCCAACACGCGAGCTCCGGGAGAGGCAGAGCAGAGGAACAAAAGCGAAGCGGCTCCCACCTACCCAACCCGTGGGAACGTGGGGTTTTTCCTGAAAGTAGACAAAAAGAAAAGCAACGTTTTTATCCCGGGCAGCGCGGGGCAGGGGGAGTTGTCCTGCCCCGGCGTCACCGCGTTTCACCCCGAAGCTGCCTGCGAACCCGAGGCACGGGGAGCTGGCTGGAAGCGCGCGGCCTAAATCCATCCCCGCGCCCCGGACCCTCCGCCTCTCTGCAAACTGCACGCCGGGAGGGGCTGAAAACTTTTACCTCTCCTCTAAAATATCACTTTAATTTCAAAGGCCTCTGGGCTGGCTCCGCCACCGGCAGCTGGAAGGAGCGGGCGAAAGCCCCACTCGTCCTCCCCACGCGTGCCGGATTAAAAGCACGCTTGTTGTCCGAAAAATCGTGACGCGGGGCCGAGAAAGGAGCATCCTCCGAGCTGCCCCGCGGCAGCGTCCTCGCCGCCGGCTCGGAGAAAGAAAAAGGCAGATTAATCATTCCTGGGCGAAAACGCATCCTCCTGCTCCCCGCTCAGCCGCGGCCACTCCAGCTCCCAGCTCCGGCCCAGCGTGGCCAGGAGATTACGGATGTATAAATAGTATATGCATCCACACGCTAACACAAGGCTAAATATATATGTCCAGACAGACACACAGACCTCTCTAGGCACCACCACGCAAATTTGGGTCCCTTTCTAAGGCTGCAGCTTCCACATTCCTGCCAAAGCGCGATGCAAAATATTCCCCCATTAAAGCCTTCCAGCCAGCCAGCCCACTTTCGAGACAAAAACCGGTTAATAGGAAAAGAAGGGAAAGGGAGGAAAGGGGGGGGGGGGGGGCTAAAAAAAAAAAAAAGAAAAATAACCCCCACCCCCCCCCCCCCTTCTCCCGCCCCCCCGTGCAAAAAAAAAAAAAAAAAAGAGATAAAAAAAAAAAAGCAACCAGAAAAAAAAAATAAGCCGAGCCCCCATGCAACATCCACAGCTCCTCTCCGACCACCACCGGCACAAAAATAGGTACGTTCGGCTGCAATTAACTTTTCCATTAGACCATCCAGAGGGAGAAAAAGAGAAAATCCAGCAAAGCGGGCATTTTCCTGGCGGCCCCCCCCTTCCTCCTCCTCCTCCTCCTCCTCCTCCTCCTCCCCCGCCGCCCGGGAAGGGGGGGGGGGGGGGGCACGCGGGGGGGCGCCCCCCCGGAAAAAAAAAAAAAAAAAAAAAAAAAAAAACAAGAAAAAGCGTCGAAAAAGGCGAAGTTTGGCGTTAAGTGAAGTTGAAATCCTCGACCTGCCCTGGCGGAGCCGGAGCGGCGGCGGCGGGCGGGGGGCCGCGGCGGGGCGGGCTGCGGGCGAGCCCCGGCCCCGCCGCAGACAAAAAGGCCGGGCGGAGGGAGGGGAGCGGCCCCGCTCCGTGCCCCCTCCGCCGCCCCGCCGCCTCTCCCACATTCTCAGACAGTTTTATTAAAATTCGCAGACAAAAGAAAAACAAAAATGGCAGCCCGGCTTATTTTTAACACAGGACGGGGACGCCATATTCTGCAGATCTGCGAAAAAAAAAAAAAAAAAATTAAAAAAAAAATGATAAAAAGAGGAAAAGCGGCGGCGCGGCCCCACCCCGCGGTGCCCCCCCCCCCCCCCCCCCGGCGGTTTTCCGGGGGGGCCCCCCCGGGGGGGGGGGGGGGGGGTTTTTTTTTTTTTGGGTTTTTTTTTTTTTTTTTTCGAAGCACCCGGGTTGAATGCGGGAGAGGAGAAGGAGGAGGGGGAAAAGAGGGAAAAAA
>NW_023304578.1:1696-6117 GCF_011077185.1 Oxyura jamaicensis | reverse complement strand
GGGGGGGGGCTGGCACCCGCACGGCCTGGGCGCACCCCGGTGCCGCGCCACGCTCGCACCCTTGGGCTTGCACACGGATGTGCGTGCCGCCGCGTGTGCTTGCACGCCTGCGTGTGAGCGTGCTTTGAGGGATGGCTCTGCACGTGTGGGGCCTTCAGCCTCGCGCCACCCTGCTGGGGACCCCCGGGGAACCCCCCGGGCGCCGACACCGCCGCACGTGGCCCCGCACGCCCCGGGCGCGCTTCGCCCCTGCCCCGTCACCGGCTCCTGCCGCGGCCGAGCTCTCCCATCGCCAAAGATGGCCTGGCCAGGAGGAGGCCGGGGAGGAGGAGGAGGAGGAGGCTGAGGAGGAGGCCGCCCGCCCGCCTGGGTCGGCCGCCAGCCCGGCGTGCCAGCGTGCCCGGTCCCCGCGCGTTCCCTCTGCCCCGAAACGCGGCCATTCGGGATAAATTAGGCAATGCGGAGCGGGGAGGAATGTGCCCGGGGGGGCACCCTGCTTCCCCCCCCCACCCCCCGCTCCCCCTCTCCTCCAGCGGGGTTCGCCCCCCCCAGCCAACACTCCCACCCTGCAGCTGTTTTTGCCCCCAAATCACTGGGGGGGGGGGGTCAGGAGGGGTCAGGCAGCTGCTGGTGTCCCCGGGGGCGTCCCCGCCAGCTGCGGCGGCACGGGGGGGGTGCACCCCCTCCAGCCCCCTCCAGCCCACAGGCGCTCAGCACCGCAGCCGGGTGCCCTTGGCTGGGGAGGCCGGCGGGCGGAGGAAGCTGGGGGGGGGAAACACCTTTTGGCTTGGAGAGCTCCGGCCTTGGGGAAACAATGGGGCTGGGGGGGGCAGCTATTAATAACCCCCCCGGTTATTATTCCTGGCCCCTCCACAGCCGGGGCTTCCTGCGCGCCGGGGCGGTGCGTCACCCTGCGCTTCCTCCTCTTCCTCGCCCGGACGCCGCGGTGCAAAGGGGGGGGCACATCCATAGGGTGGGGGGTGGATTTATAGGGGGGGCCCTCTGCGGTTCGGGGCGTCGAGCGAAGCCGCACGTGGCGCTGGCAGACGTGACAGCGGGGTGGTGCTTCCTCCTCTTCCTCCTCCTCCTCCTCCTCCTCCTCCTCCTCCTCCAGCCAGTGCTGCGGAGCCGGGGGCCCCCGCGCCCCATATCCCCGGTCCCGACAGAGGCCGGGGCAGGATTTGGGCCAGCGAGTGGAAAATGTGAGCGGCGGCGTCCGGCCGGGCGCTCTGCCCCGCCGGGTGAGCCGGGCGCCCGGGTGCCGCGGCCGGGGCCGCTTCCGGTAACCCGAGATGGGTCCAGACCCCCCCCGCACCCTGCTGGCGCCCGGCCCCGCCACCGGACAGCTGGGCTGGGACAGCCGGGGGGGCTCCGTGCCCGCCAGGCCCCGCTGCGTGGGGGCGGTGGTGGCAGAGCACCCGCAGGCTCAGTGCACGCGTGGGGAGCAGCAGCAGAGCACCCTGACACCTGTGGCGTGTTTGGGGGCAGAGCACCCACCCGCTCGGTGCATGTGTGGCAGTGGAGCACCCACAAACTTGGTGCGTGCACGGGGGCACCAGCAGAGCACCCACAAGCACCGTGCATGCATTGGGGGGGTCAGCAGCCGAGCACTCACCAGCTCAGTGCATGCCTGGGAGACCTCCCCTCGTGCCTCAGTTTCCCCCCCTGCACCCCCTATGCCATAGCAGCCAAGGCCAGCAGCGGCACCTGCGGGGCGTCCCCTCCCGCAGCCAGGCTATTTTGGGGCGCCCGCCGTCTGTGCAGTGGGGGGGGACACGCCACGATTCCCACCCATTGTGCGGGCGAGCGGGTAAATCCCCCCGGGCTCCGCGCCGGCCCCCAGCGCCTGCTTAATCCGCCTGCGCTTGTTTGCACAGCAAAGTGCTGCCCCGACGGATTCCTCCTCGCCAGCCTGCATGGGCGCCAGTTGGGGGGGGGGGCGGCCCTCATCCCCCCCCCCGGCGCCACGGGCACCGCGCTGGGTGCTGGGGGCACCCAAGGGGGCAGCCGGCAGGGTGCTGGTGCCCGTGCGCGTGTGCACATGGGGCGTTGCAGTTGCAGGCTGTGCATGCACGGTGCTGTGTTGCTTTGCACGTCTGTCCCCGTGTCGGTGCGTGCACGAGGTTGTGCAAATGCACATGCAAGCAGCCCCGTGTCGGTGCACACTCGTGTCCCCGTGTCGGTGCGCACACGTCCTGTGTTGGTGTGCTCATGCGTCCCTGTGTCATTGCGCACATGTCCCTGTGTCCGTGCACACGTGTCCTCGTGTCCCTGGGCTCGTGTGGCAGTGTGAGGGCGTGCACACAGCACCATGTCGCTGTGCACGCCTGTCCCCGTGTCGGTGCAAACGCACACGCGGGCACCCCTGTGTTGCTGTGCTCACACATCCCGGTGTTGGCACACGCGGGGCAGAGCAAGCGCGTGGACGTGCCCCACGTCGCTGCATCGTGGTGGTGCCAAGGCACACGCAGACATCCCCGGTCGCCGCGTGCACGTGTCCTCGTGAGTGTGCACATGCAGCAGTGCAAATGCACTCGCATGGCGCCGCGTTGCCGTGCACACACATGCTCGAGCCGGCACGCGCACGCAGTGCTGTGGATGCACGTTCCTTCCACGCGCCGCCGTGCACGGCGCACTCCCCCCCGTGTCAGCACACGCGCGGCAGGGAAAGCGCCTGAGCTCGGCCCCATGCCGCGGTGCACACGCGTCCCCCGCCGCGCACAACCCGGGTGCAGCTGCACACTCGTGTCCCCGCCCTGGGGCCGTGCCGGGCGCAGTAATGCGGTGGGTGGGGGGGGGGGGGGGGGGGGGGTGAGGAGCCCCCCCCCCCCCCCCCCGCTCCCCCCCCAGCCGCGCCGGCCGTGACTCCACCGCCCAGCTATGCGGCCCGGGCCCTGCCAGCAGCCCCGGGGCGGGGGAGCCCCGGGTGACGTGGCCCGGCGGTGACGGCCGTGTGTCCCCCCCCCTCCAGGTGACCCACGGTGCCAGGGGCCTGGCCGAGACCACGTTCCCTGAGGACACGGTGGCCGACCGTGTTGGGGGCGCGCGGGGGCGGCGGTACTACGCCCAGCTCTCCGATGACGAGGACCTTCTGGCGGACGAGGCATCCGGGGGTAACGTGGCACGGGGTGGCACTGGGGGACACGCACACACGCGGGGCCGCATGGTCCCTGCGTGTCCCCGGGGGCTCACGGTGTTGCTCTCGCAGATGGCAGCGGGGAGTACGGCAGCGGTGACATGCTGCTGGTGACCGAGAGCACCCCGGCGCCCGGCGTCGGGCTGGCACCCACCGGTAAGGGGACGCTGCTGGGTGGCACCACGGGACACCGCGCTCCTCCGCGCTGCGCTCAAGCTCTGTCTCTTCTCCATCCTCTCTGCTCTCCTTCCTCCTCCTCCTCCTCCTCCTCGGCGGGCAGTGCCTGTGCCCCCGCCGGCGGGCATGGTGGTGGCCGAGCCCGAGGATGAGCCCCCGCTGAGTAAGTGCCACTTCTTGTGACCCCCCCGCCACCTTCCGACTCTTTCCCAGTGCCGCGGGCTGGTTTCCTTCAGTGGCGGGGGGCTGGCTGATGAGAGGGGTGCTGCTGGGGCTGGGGGTACCCGGGGGCTGTTTTTTGGGGTGCCAACGGCCTCTCCCCCCCTGCAGTTTATTTCCGGGCGCTGGTGAACTTCACCCACAGCATCGACTACAGCCCCCGGCTGGAGGATGCCAACTCGGAGGAGTTTCGGGAGGTCTCGGAGGCCGTGGTGGACACGGTGAGTGGGGGGCACCGGGGGGCACCCCCAGCCCGGGTTTTGGTGGGGGGCGCCCAAGGGTGCGCCCTCACCCCCTGTGCTTCCCCTCCATCAGCTGGAGTCAGAGTATTACAAGATCCCCGGGGACCAAATGGTCAACGTGGTGTTCATCAAGTGAGTGGGGGCACGGGGGGCAACGGGGAGGTTTGGGGAGGACGAGAAGATTTGGGGGTGATGGGGAGGCTCGGGGTGCAGGGGAGGCTCAGGAGGGATGGGAAGGTTTGTGGTGCAGGGGAAGTTGGGTGGGGTATGGGGAGGTTGGGGGACATGGGGATATTTGGGGAGCAGGGGAGGTTTGGGAGGGTGGAGAGGTTTTGGGGTGCAGGGAAGTTTGGGGGCACAGGGAGGTCTGGGGATGAGATGCTTTGGGGAGTGCAGAGGAGGTTTGGGGGCATGAGAAGTTTTGGGGTACAAGGGAGGTACGAGGTGCAGGGGAGGTTTTGGGGGTGCAGGGAGTTGGGGTGGGGGGCTTTGCGGCGCTGATCCCCTGCCCGCAGGGAGCTGGAGGGCAGCGTCTTTGTGGAGCTGGACGTGGGCTCCGAGGGCAACGGGGACGAGGCGCAGATCGGGGCCGTGCTGCGGGACGTGGTGGCTGCCGGCTCCATCGCCTCCTTCGTCACCTCGCCCGT
>NW_023304578.1:0-1596 GCF_011077185.1 Oxyura jamaicensis | reverse complement strand
CACCCCCCCTGACGGTGACCCCCCCCCCACCCCCATGCAGTGACCCCTCACCTGCGCCCCTGCACCGCCCTGGAGTTCTCCTGCGGCAGCGGCGAGTGCATCGCCCTCGAGTACCGCTGCGACCGCCGCCCCGACTGCCGCGACGCCTCGGACGAGCAGGGCTGCGGCGAGCCCCCCCCCGGCCACCTCCCCGGCGCGCCCCGTGCCCCCCAGCACCGCCCGGCCTGCCACCACCACCCGCCCGCTGGTCACCGTCCCCGCCACCACCCGCCGCCCCCCGCTGCCCAAAGCCGGGTGCCGGCCGGCCGAGGCCACCTGCGCCGACGGGCGCTGCGTGCCCCGCGACTACCTCTGCGACGGCGAGCGCGACTGCGCCGACGGCAGCGACGAGGAGGACTGCGGTGAGTTACCGGGGGGGTGGCGGCGGTGGCGGTGGCACCCCGGGGCGGGTGCTGACACCCCGCCCCCCCCCAGGCACCCCGTCACCCTGCGAGCCCAACGAGTTCAAGTGCCGCAACGGGCACTGCGCCCTGAAGCTGTGGCGCTGCGATGGGGACAACGACTGCGGGGACGGCTCGGATGAGACCGACTGCCGTGAGTGTGGCTGGGAGCGGAGGGGACGCGCGGTGACATGGCTCCGGCTGATGGCCGCTGTCCCTTGCAGCCACCAAGGCGCCCGGCGCGGCGTGCGGGCCGGACCAGTTCAGCTGCGTGGCCAGCGGGACCTGCATCCCCGCCAGCTACCACTGCGACGAGGAGCCCGACTGCCCCGACCGCTCCGATGAGGTTGGCTGCAGTAAGTGGCACCCGGGGACATGGGGACACCGGGGAGGGGCTGGGGGCACCGTGCCGTGGCGCCGTGTTGGGGACGCTGCGCCCAAGCTGCGGGGCGCGGAGATGGGGACGCTGCGCTGCTGCGCACGGCTGGGAGCCGGTGCTGGGGACGCTGCGCCCAAGCGGTGGCACGGCTGGGGACACTGATGTGGCACCGTGCTGGGTGCCGTGCTGGGACACTGCGTCCCTCAGGCGGGGCTGGGGGCCCTGTGCTGGTGACACTGCCGTGGCACCGTGCTGGGTGCCGTGCTGGGACACTGCCACCCACGTGGGGCGGGGGGTCCCTGGGCTGGGGACCCCGTGCCCAAGCCGTGCCGTGCGGGGGTCCCTGTGCCGTGTCACCCACTGTGTCACCACGGAACGCCGCGTCCCCTGCGCTGGGCGGGGGGGGCCCCGTGGCGCGGCACCGTGCTGGGACGCCGGGGTCCCCGCAGCCGGGGGCGGAGGGGGGGCCGGGCGCAGGGGGTGATGCGCGCCCCGCAGTGCCGCCGCAGGTGGTGACGCCGCCGCGGGAGTCGGTGCAGGCGGTGCCGGGGCAGACGGTCAGCTTCACCTGCGCCGCCACCGGGGTGCCCACCCCCATCATCACCTGGCGCCTCAACTGGGGCAACATCCCCCCCCAGCCGCAGGTGGGCGGGGCCACGGGAGGGGCGGGGCCACCGGGGGCGGGGCCACGGGAGGGGTGGGGCCCAGGGATGGGGCGGGGTCCCCGGTGGGGGGCGGGGCTTGCAGCAAGCAGCAGGGCTGTGCCCAAGGCTGGTC
>NW_023304577.1:0-5317 GCF_011077185.1 Oxyura jamaicensis | reverse complement strand
GGGGGGGGGGTGCGGGGACAGCGTGGGGGCACCTCCGTGCAGTGGCACAGGGACATGGGGACACGTAGGGACACCGTGGGGACATGTGGAGCACCTCCTGTGCAGCCACACGCGGACACATGGCGGCACCTCTGTGCACACCCACAGGGACACGGGGGTGCGTGGGGACCGCGGGGGGCACCTCTGTGCACGCCCATGTGTGGGGACACCGTGGGGACACCGGTGTGGGGACACCGTGGGGACATGGGGAGCACACAGGGACACGGGGAGCTGTGGGGACACCCAGACACACATGCAGGGGGACACACGTGCGCATGGGGCTGCTGCTGTGTGACGTGCCCACAGCGACACCCAGGTGACACAGGCGGGCCCATGGGGACACCCAGCGCCACCAGGGGACCCCACAGCCCCCAGCACAGGGTGGTGGCGCTGGGTCAGCCCCAGGCTGCGACAGGGGCACGGGCGTCTATGGGGGTCATGGGGGTGATGGGGGCCACCAGCTGCGTGGGGGGAAGAGGGACTATAGGGGCAAATGGGGTTGTATGGGGCTGTGGGGGAACCAGGGGCGCTGGGAACTGGGGGCGATACTGGGGGTACAGGGATAGAGGGGATGTGGGGGTTATGGCTGCACGGGGGTTTGCAGGGGCTAAGGGGGGACCAGGGGCATCCAGAAGCACGAGGGATACTGGGGGCATGGGGTACAGCTGGGTATGGGGGCTGTGGGGGGCACCAGGTACATGGGGGTATGGGGTTTACGGTGTCATGTAGGGACTATAGGGAGCACAGGGATATAGGGCGTTGGGGGCACTAATGGTGTTGGGGGTGTATGGGAGCTATGGGGGAACAGCAGGGCTAGGGGGGGCGCAGGGGGTAACTGGGGGGCTGGGGGCACCAGGGCACGGGGGCTACGGGGGCAGAGGAGCCCTGGGGAGCACAGGGGCTGCAGGGTCCATGGTGGATACCTGGCAGTTTGGGGACATTGGAGGGGACAAGGGACCTGGGCAGGTATAGGGGTTATAAAGGGGCTGGGGGCACCAGGAGCATGAGGGGTATGGGGCTACAGGAGGCCGAGCTGCTATGGGAGGGGGGCTGTGGGGCCGGGGGGTGCTTGTGGTATATATGGCACTGAGTCCATGGGGGGCCATATGGGGACGCACAGCCCCCGGCCGCACCCACGCAGGCCTGGCTGGATGGGTGCTGGTGGCCACGTGCCCCCCCCCAGCCCCCACAGCCAAGGCCAGGCGTTAATGGTTAATCCCCGGTCCCCACACCTGCGTGGCTCCCAGGGGGGCTGGCACCCCGGGGTGCCCCACACAGGGCGCCGGGACCCCTTCGGCCATGCCCGTGGGGTGCCCCCCACAGTGTGACCGCGTGGAGGGGTCCCGGAACCCCCCCACTCCGCAGGGGCACCCCACACCCCCTGGCAGCACCCAGCTGGGTGCCGGCTGCCCCTTCCCAGGGGTGTCCTTGGGGTGGGGGGTGCCCCGATAAGGGGGGAGATTTAAGGCTGGCGGCTGCCCCGTGGGCCCTCGCCGAGCCGTGATCACGATGCTGACGCTCCTCGTCCCCCTGCTGCTGGTGGCTGGCGGTAAGCTGTCCCCAAACCCTTCCAGCATCCCCAATTTGGGGGTCCCGGCACCCCGGGGTGACCGGCACCCTGTCGTGCAGGCTGCCGGGCCGCGGTGCTGCCGAAAGAGCCGCAGTCACGGGTGGTGAACGGGGAGGACGCGGTGCCCTACAGCTGGCCCTGGCAGGTGAGCGGCACGGGGACGGGGACCAGGACACGGTGGGGACGCCCAGGGGGTGACACGGCCCCCTCCCACCCCGTGTCCCCCGCCGCAGATCTCGCTGCAGTATGAGCGCAACGGCACCTTCCGCCACACCTGCGGGGGCACCCTCATCGCGCCCGACTGGGTGATGACGGCCGCGCACTGCATCTCGTGAGCGGGGCGCGGGATGGGGGCAGGGGGGCAGGGGGTGCACGGAAGGGGTGCGGGGTGCAGGAGGGGTGCGGGGGGTGCGAGGGGCAGGGTGGGTGCACGGAAGGGGTGCGGGGTGCAGGAGGGGTGCTGGGTGGGTGCACGCAGGAGGTCCAGGACGCACCGAGGACAGGCATGGGGGTGATGGGCTGCGCAGCAGGGGTGCAAGGAGGGTGCAGGGTGGGCACACAGGACAGCAGGCTGCGGGGATGGGTGCAGGAGGGCTGCAGCCCCCGTCCCCCGGGTCGCCCCTGGTGCCACCCAGCGTGGCGTCCGCTGAGGGCCGTGTCCCCACGGGCAGCTCCACGCTCACCTACGAGGTGGTGCTGGGTGAGTACGACATGAGCTCCGCCGAGGGCCCTGAGCAGCGCATCTCCGTCGCCAACTCTGACATCTTCGTGCACCCCAAGTGGAGAAGCTCATGCGTGGCCTGCGGGTGAGCGGGGTCCCGGTGGCGCGGGGGGACGCCGTCCCCACCCAGAGCCCCCGTGACACGTGTGTGTCCCCACGTGGCAGCAACGACATCGCCCTGATGAAGCTGCGGCACAACGCGGTGCTCAACAACCAAGTGCAGACGGCGCAGCTGCCACCCGCGGGCACCATCCTGCCCGACGGCTACCCCTGCTACCTGAGCGGCTGGGGACGTCTGTCCAGTGCGTCCCCGCGGCATGGGGACAGCGCCCGGCTGCTCCCCGGGGAGGGAGAGGGAGGGACCGGGGAGTGGATGTGGGGTGGAGAGATGGAGGAAAGGAGGGACGGGTGGAGGAAGGGACGCGTGGAGAGACAGGGATGGGGGCACGGAGGGAGGGATGGAAGGGGGGAAGGACATGGGAGGGAGGGATGGGGGCTTGTTGGAAGGGTGGATGGATGATGGATAGATGATGGACAGATGTTTGGATGGATGGATGGATGGAAGAACGGATAGATGGATGATGGATAGACGGATGATGGGCGGGTGATGTGTGGATGCTGGATGGACGTGGGATGGATGGGGCCGGCGGGCAGGATGCCAGGCACAGGGCTGTCCGTCCGGGTCCCTAAGCCCCCACCCCACTGGCAGCTGGTGGCCCGCTGCCGGACCGGCTGCAGGAGGCGCTGATGCCCGTGGTGGACTACAAGCACTGCACGCAGCCCGACTGGTGGGGCAGCCTGGCCATCCGCACCACCATGATCTGCGCCGGCGGAGCCGAGAAGGCCGGCTGCAACGTGAGTGCCGCTCTGGGCTGTGCCGTGCCGGGGGAGCCGGAGCACCCCAACCCCAGCCTGACCCCATCCCCATCCCCAGGGCGACTCGGGCGGCCCCCTGAACTGCCAGGCTGATGATGGGCACTGGGAGGTGCACGGCATCGCCAGCTTTGTCTCGGGACTGGGCTGTGACACCCCAAAGAAGCCCACTGTCTTCACCCGCGTCTCCGCCTTCGAGGACTGGATCGCCGAGGTGGGCACCGGGGTGCAGGGACAAGGGGGTGCTGGGGTAATGGGGTGCCAGGGTACCATGGGGCTGGGATGTCGAGGTGCTGGGGTACCAGAGTGTTGGGGTGCTGGGGTGTCAGTATATCTGGATGTCAGTGTGCCAGGGCACCAGGGTGCTGGGATGTTGCAGTGCCAGGGTGCTGGGGTGCTGGGCTGTCGGGGTGCCCAGGTACCAGGGTGCTGGGACATTGGGGTGTGGGGATGCTGGGGTACCGGGGTGTTGCACCCCCCTCAGCCACTTCTCTCTTCCAGACCATGAATAACCACAACTGAGTAGGGCAGCAGCAACCTCCCGGCATCGCAGAGGGCAAATAAACCTGCAGAGCTGGCACCACGCGTGTCCCGTGTGCTGGGGGGGAGCGGGTGTGCACACACGTGTGTGCAGCCGGGCACGCGCGGGCGCCTGGCAAAAGCGGCCGCCTTTGCCAGCAGATGGCACTGGCAGAGCGGGCGCGGGGAGCGCGGCTGCACCCGTGGCTGTGCCAGGGTGCCGCAGGGATGGGCACCCAGAGGCACCCAGATACCACGGGGACGGGCCCGGAGGGAGCCCGGAGACACCCAGGCACTATGGGGACAAGCACCCCGGGGTGCCCTGGAGCTATGCTGATGGTTTCCCCGAGATGCAGTGACACCCACAGGGCAAGGACCCCCTGTCCCATGGCACCCTGATGCCATGAGCACCACGAGATGCCCCAGTGCCATGAGGATGGGCTCCATCCTCCTCCCCAAGGCACCCTGAGGCCACGGGGATGGGCCCCTCTGAGGCCTCCCTTGTGCCACAGGGAAGCTGTCCCCATACTCCCCAAGGTGCCCTGACGGCGCGGTGATGGGTCCCCAGGGTGCCCTGATGCCGTGGCGATGGGCACCCAGCAACACCCTGATGCCACGGGGATGGGTACACAGCAGGACCTGATGTCCCAGGGACGGGCCCCCCTAAGGGACCCTGATGCCATGTGTCATCCCCCGGCCTCCCAGGTGGTGGGCACCCAGAGACACCCAGGTGGTACGGGATGAGCACCCTGAGGTGCCCTGACACCACGAGGATCGGCTCCTCCCTGACGGCACCCTGAGGCCGCGGTGACGGGACCCATAGGCACCCCGATGGGCACCCCGAAACACCCCGAAGCTGGGGGGGAACGGGCAGGCTCTCAGAGACAGCCGGGCGCTATGGGCACGAGCACCCTGAGGTGCCCCAACGCCGTGGGGATGGGCCCCTCCGGGTGCCCCGTCCCGGGCGTGCGGCCACGATGGAGGCCCTGGGCCCGGCTCTCGCTCGCCGCCTCCTGCCCTCCCGGCCCGGCCGTCGCCTCGCAACCACCGGCCGCGGCGCGTGACCGGGAACAAAGGGCCCTTTGACGGCGGCCCCGCCGCGGCCGGCACGCATGGGCCCCCCGCTTCCCCCGGCCCGTCCCGGCGGGGACCCCCGTGTCCCCACGGGGATGGGGCCACCCCGAGCCGGGTGGAAAATCCCCATCCCCGTCCGGCCGCGGGGCTGTATGGTTTTATTGGCCCTTGTCGCTGTGTCTGGGGGACCTTTGGTCCCCGCACGGGCCCTTTGCTCCGGCTGCTGAGGCCGCCCCGGCTCGTGACACCCTTGCACAACCGGTGACGCCCTCAGGAGGCCAGGGACGGTGGGGACAGGATGGGCGCTGGCTGTGGGCTGAGCCGGGGGTTCCTTACCAGAAGGGCGGCCACCACGGCGCCCCGATCCCCCGAGGCAGGGGGACACCGCGCGGGGCAATGCGCCCGGCCCGGGTGGCAGAGGGGGCAGGGGGCAGGGGGCAGGGGCTGCACCACGGTGCTGGTGCTGTGGGGCTGGTGGGGCTGGAGCCTGGAGCAGGTGGTGCGAGCCTGGCATGGGTGCT
>NW_023304576.1:0-4541 GCF_011077185.1 Oxyura jamaicensis | reverse complement strand
TGTCCCCCCGCGCCCCGGTTTTGCCTCCCCCCGGGGGGGCTCCGACACCCACCCGGGGCCCAAAAGGTTGGGGGGCCAGGGCCGGGCGGGGGTCCGGGGGTGCCCCTCGGTGGGGTTCCGGCTCCGGCAGGGCCTGGCGTGGCCGCCCCCAGCCCCTCACCCCCCGCCCGGTGCCGGTGTCCCCGAGGCCGCGGTGGGGCCAGGACCGGCACCCGCAGCTCTGCACCCAGACGAGGGAGCGCGGAGCACGGCGCGGAGCACGGAGCGCGGCTCCCGCCCAGGCGGCGTCGAGGCTGGCACGTGGCGGACACATGGCGGCGGTCAGAGCCGGGGCACGACGCGAGGCCACGCGGCCCTGTGGCAAGGACACCGGGAGGAAGCGGCGCTGGGGACGGCGACACCGGCCATGGAGCGGGGATGGGCCTCGGGAGCCATGCCCGGGCAGTGTGGCACCGGAGCCGTGCGCTGCCGGCGTCCCCACTTGCGTCGGGGCAGCAGCGCCCTCCGGGGACACGGCGCTGCGGACAGCCACGCGCCACCAAGGCCAGGGGACATCGCTGCTGCCACGTCCCCTGGGCCTGTCGCCCGGGTGCGCTGGCAGGTTTGGTCCATGCCATGCCGTGGCGTGGCCAACGGGGTCACCTGCCGTGGCCACCAAGGCCACCCACCATGGCCACCGTGGCCGCTGTCCATGGTGGAGCACCCGGTGCCGCTGTCCCTGGTGCTGGCCGTGGCACCCACCGTGGTGGCGCCCGCCGTGGTGGCACCCAAAGGGGCTCAGCCGGGACAGGTGGCAGGGACACTGCTGGGCAGGTGGCCGGAGACCCCTTGGGAGCACCAGAACGTGGTGGCCGTGGGTGGTGGCAGCGGAGCCACCAGGTCCTGCTGGCCACGGCCTGGTGGCGTGGGCATGGCGCTGGTGTCAGCCGGAGTCGCGGTGGTGCTGGAGGTGGTGCCGGAGGTGCTCCTGCTCCATGCTGCTGCCCTGGGACCTCCCTGTGGCCTTGACAGCACCCAGCGCCCTCCGTCCCTGTCCTCTTCCCGCCCTTCCGTCCCTCCCGTCCATCTCTTGCCCACTTCCTTCTGTCTTTCCCTTTGTCCCCTCTGTCCATCCTTTCTTGCTTTGGTTCCTCTCCTTCCACCCCTTCCGTCCCCCGTCCTCCCCTCCCACCCTTCGGCCCTTTCCTTCCCTGCTCCCTGCCGCCCTTCCCTCCCTGCGCCCCGTGCCACCCGTCCTGCCGTCCGTCCATCCTTCCCCACATTTGTACGTTTCCTACTTCTGTCGGTCCTTCCCTGCCTCCCTTCGTCCTTGTCCGTCCTTCCTGCTATGCTTTTCCTCCTTTCTTCCACCCCGTCCCCCTTCCTTCGTCCCTTCCGTACTTCCATCCTCTGCCCTCTTTCCGTCCCTCCCTCCCTCCGTACTTTCGTCCATCCCTGCCTTTTTTGCCCGTCCGTCCCTCTTCCTTCGCTCCCTTCGTCCCTTTCCTCCCTCCCTCCCTCCCTCCCTCCCTCCCTCCCTCCCTCCCTCCCTCCTTTTGTCCCCTTCCTCTCCCTTCTGTCCGTCCGTCCGTCCTTCTCTCCTTCCCCCCTTTGTCCCTTCCCTCCCATCCGTCTGTCTGTCCGTTTGTTCCTTCCCTCCGTCTGTCATTCTGTCGTCCCTTGTCCTTCCCCTCGCCCCTTTCCCATTTCCTCCTGTCTGTCCCTCTGTCCGTCCTCCCCCCTCAGCCCTTTCCTGCATCCATCCCTCTTTGCTTCCTCCCGTCCCTTCCCTCCTTCCTTCTGTCCCTGTCCCCCGTCCCCTTGTCCTTTCCACCTGTCCCCCCGTTCCTCTGGCTGTTCTTCCTCCCTTCATGTCCCTCCATCTCCCTCCCTCTCTCCCTTCCCCACTTCCCTCTGTCCGTCCCTCCCACCCATCCTTCCGTCCCTCCATCCCTTCCGACTCCCGTCCCCGTCCCTCCTGCCTTTGTCCCTTTCCTGCTTCCTCCTTTCCTTCTCTCCCTCCCCTCATCCCTTCCCTTCCTGTCCCTGCTTCACTCTGTCCGTCCCCCCCTTCCCTTCCTTCTGTCCTTTGCATCCTCCCTACGTCCCTTTCCTCCATCCCGCTGTCCGTCCGTCCGTCCCTCCTTCCTTCCCCGTTCCCACTCCTGTCCATCTTTGTCCATCCTTCCTTCTGCCCGTCCTTCCCTCTGTCCCCTTTCCCCCAGTGCCTGGAGGCTCGTCCTGTCCCTGTCCCATCCCATCCTTATCCCTTCCCATCCTCGTCCCGTCCTGTCCCATCTCCATCCCGTCCCATCCCCGTCCTGTTCCCATCCCATCCTTATCCCTTCCCATCCTCGTCCCATCCTCGTCCCATCCTCGTCCCATCTCCATCCCGTCCCCGTCCCGTCCCCGTCCTATTCCCATCCCATCCTTATCCCTTCCCGTCCCCGTCCCGTCCCCGTCCCGTCCCATCCCGCCGCTCGCTCAGCACCCAGGGCCAGGCAGGATGCAGCCAGGGCGCCCCGGTGGCACCCCCAGGATGGGGGCACCCAGACACCGGGGGGCTGGGGGGGCCTCCAGAGCCCCGGAGGCTCCTGCCCAGATCCGCGGGTGGCTGGGGTGAAGCGGAGCGGTGGGGGCCTCGGCGCGGGGCTCCGTCTGTCCCTCTGTCCCACCGCGTGTCCCTCTGTCCCGCCGTCCCACCTACCCCGGGGCTGCCCGCAGCACCCCAGCACCACTCCCCCAGCCCCGTGAACCAGGAGCCCCTGGGCACCGTCATTCCCTGACACAGCCCTGGGGGGCCGGGGGCTGCAAGAGCCGGGCCCGGGGGCAGGAAGCAGCGGGGAGGGGGCTGGGACCCCACCTTTGAAGCGCCGCCTCGCCACAGGAAGGCGCCGGGAGCAGGGTGGAGGCGCGAGGCTGGGGGACCCCGGCTGGCACCCTTGGGCCCCCCACCCCAGGGATCCCTGCTGGGAGGTGCCCCCCTCACCCAGCTCCGTCTCCCCCCAGCTCTAGCCTGACCCCGCCGCCTCGCGCGGCCCCGGCCGGCCACCATGGAGAACGAGCAGCTCCCGGCGCCCCCGCAGCCGCCCTCCAGCAGCGCCGGCGGCACCGGCACGACGCCCAGCAGCACCGGCACCGGCCGCCCGCCCGCCCCCCAGATCTCCGTCTACAGCGGCATCCCTGACCGCCAGACCGTCCAGGTAGGGCGGCGGCCAGCGGGAAGGTGCCCGGAATGCCGGGGGTGTGGGAATGCGTTCCGGAATCAGAACACGGGGAACAAACCCAAAAACGGGGCCGGGAAGGGCTTGCAGCGGGTCGGGGCCGGCGCTGGGCTCAGAACAGAGAAAGCCCCGGGCGCTGCGAGGTCCTGGTCAAAGGCGACGCTCATCGGCGTTACGGGGTGCCGGGCTCGGGGTGGGCGTTTTGGGGACGCTGCCGCCGCCCCGCAGGTGATCCAGCAGGCGCTGCACCGGCAGCCCAACACGGCGGCGCAGTACCTGCAGCAGATGTACGCCGCGCAGCAGCAGCACCTGATGCTGCAGACGGCCGCCCTGCAGCAGCAGCACCTCACCAGCGCCCAGCTCCAGAGCCTGGCCGCCGTGCAGCAGGTACGGCCCCCCCCTCGCCCCCACCCAGCGCGCTGCGGGGGCACCCACGGGTGCTGTGCCCTCGGCGACGCTTCGCTCCTTCCCCCGCAGGCCAGCCTGGCGGCCAACAGGCAGAGCGGCTCCTCGGGCGCCAACGGCACCCAGGCGGCACCGGCGCAGCAGCCCACGGTGAGTCCCCGGCCCCGTACCCCCCCCCCCCCCCCCGGGGCCCCCCCCCCCCCTTCCCGGCCGGGCCCCCCCGCCTTGGCCCCCCCCCCCCCCCCCCCCTTTGCAGATCAACCTGGCGACGTCGCCGGCGGCCGCCCAGCTCCTGAACCGGGCGCAGAGCGTCGCCCCCGGCGCGTCGGGCATCGCGCAGCAGGCCGTGCTGCTGGGCAACGCCGCCTCGCCCGCGCTCACCGCCAGCCAGGCCCAGATGTACCTGCGGGCACAGATGGTAAGAGGCGCCCTGCCCCACGGTGCGGGGGGCGGCCGGGACCCACGGCCGTGGGGTACCCGCAGGTGCTCGGCACTCACCGCGGAGGAGCCTTTAGGATGCGCAAGGGCCCCAGGGTGCCCTTTGCTGTGCTGTGGGGTGGCCTGGACGTGGCGGGGTGTCCATCGCCCCGCCATGGGGTAACCAGACCCTATCGAGGGCCCTTTACCCTGCTGTGGGGTGTCCGGGCTCCATCGGGTGCGTGTCACACGGCTGTGGGGTGCACCCCTAGGGAGCACCTGAGCCCATAGGGTGCCCGCGGCACTGCTGGGGGTGCCCAAACCCCACAGGGTACCCACACCCTCCTCTGGGGTCCTCAGACCCCATAGGGTGCCCATTGCACCACCCTGGGGTGTCCACGGTCATACCCCACGCTTCTGCCACCCCACGAGGATGCCCCCCCACGAGGGGGACACACACGTGTAGGGTGCCACCCCCACACACTGGGGACGTGCACCCACTCTTTTCTCCCCCCC
>NW_023304575.1:0-11408 GCF_011077185.1 Oxyura jamaicensis | reverse complement strand
GCGGGGCGCGGCGGGGGGGCGGCGGACGGGGGGGAGGCCCGGCGGAGCTCACCACGGGCGCCATGGCGGCTCCAGCGAGGGGCAGAAAGGGAGCGCCGCCCCGCGCGCATGCGCGGAAGGGCCCTCGGGCGGGCAGGGCGCATGCGCCGTCCGCGGCACCGCCTGCGCCCACGCCGCCGCCGGGCCGCGCGCAAGCGGCGGGGAGGGGCACGCAGCGCGCAGGGAGCCCCGCGGAGTGCCGAGAGCATCGATGGCGGCCGGCCGCGCCGCAGCGGGCAGTGCTGCCTGGGGGCGGGGCTTGGGGCGGGGCTAGGGGTGGGGCGGGGCCCGGTTCCCGCCGGCGCGCCCATTTCCCCGCGCGTGGCTCCGGTACCGACAGCAGAGATGGGCTGCGCCTGCAACGGGACCGGGCGTGGGGCGGCGCGGCCGGTTATGGGGACACCCGCACCGGGGAACGCCCCGCCACAACGGGCATCCCTGGGCGGGGACACCGAGCCATCACCGGGGACACCGCACCGGGGGGGACATCCCATTGCGGGGACACCTCACTATGGGAAGACCCCGCCCTGGAGAAACCTCGTCACTGGGGACACCTCACCATGGGGACACAACACCAGGGGGACACCCCGTTACTGGGGACACCCCGCCACGGGGACGCCTCACCACAGGGGACACATCACCGTGAGGACACCTCATCACGGGGGACACCCCGTCACGAGAGACACCTCACCAGGGGAACACCCCCGTCTCGGGGGACACATCACCACGAGGGACGCACCACTGCGAGGGACACCCCATCACGAGGGACACCTCACCATGGGGACACCCCGTCTCGGGGGCACCCCGCCTGCGTGGGGCTGGGGGGCTCCTGCCCCGGGACAGCCCCGCGGGGGCTGCGCAGCCCCCCGGGAGGCCCCTTACCCCGCGCACGCCCGGTACCGGCCCCCCCGCCCCGAGGGGAGGCCACCGCAGGCAGCTCGCGCCCTAAAAATAGCCGTCCCGGGGACGTGCCTCCCGGGCAGCGCTGGGGCCGGGCGGCGGGGCCGGGGCCGCCCCGCTCGGCGCCCCGCGGATGGCCGGCGGCATCTTCTCCCCGCTGGGGAGCTGCTCGGAGCTGGAGAAGGGCGCCTGGCACCCGCTGGTGTGCCTGCTGTGCCACGAGCCCTTCCAGCACCCCTGCCTGCTCGACTGCTACCACAACTTCTGCGCCAGCTGCCTGCGAGGCCGCGCCGCCGACGGCCGCCTGCACTGCCCCCTCTGCGGGTAAGGCGCGGGGACGCGGACACGCGTGGGACCCCCCCCCGAGCCCGGGACTCTGACCGCAGCCCCGGCCCCGCACGGCGCCCCCCGGGCCCTGCGAAGGGGCTGGGGCTGAGCCCCCCGTTCCCGTCCCGCAGGCACCCCTCGGTGGTGAGGGGGGGCACGGGGCTGCCCCCCGTGGACCGGCTCCTGCAGTTCCTCGTGGACAGCTCGGCTGACAGCGAGGAGGACGTGCAGTGCGCCAACTGCGACCGGCGCTGTGCCAAGGCGGTGAGGGCGGGTGGGCAGAGTGCCGGCACCCTGCAGGACCCCCGGCCGTGCCCCACCACCACCACCACCCCACTGTACCCACGCAGGATCTGGATGCCATGTGCTTCTGCAACACCTGCAGCCAGCCCCTCTGTGCCCCGTGCCGCGAGGAGACCCACCGCGCCAAGGTCTTCGCCCGCCACGAGATCGTTTCCCTCTCCAAGCGCACCAAAGACATCCACAAGAAGTGCTGTGAGTACTGACCGCGCCGTGCCACACCGCACCACCACGGGCGTGACACCCCTGTCCCTTGCAGCGCTGCACGAGGAGCCCTACATCATGTTCTCCACCGAGAAGAAGTCCATGCTCTGCATCAACTGCTTCAGGGACATGCAGGGGTAAGTGTCCCCGCGTCCTTGTGTTCCTGCATCCCCACCCGGCCGTGCCCTCACACCCACCCCTGCCACAGGGAGAGCCGGGCGCACTGCATCGACATCGAGACGGCGTACGTGCAGGGCTGCGAGAAACTGGACCAGGCAGTGATGGTAGGCAGCTGCGGGGGTGTGGGGCCGAGGCACGGAGGCAGCAGCAGTGCCACAGCCACCGCGCCACCCTGGCCAGGCAGTGAAGGAGCTGCAGACGTCCACGCGCGAGGCCATCGTCCTCCTCAAGGCCATGATCGAGGAGGTGCGCAACAGTGCCAGCCAGGAGGAGACGGCCATCAACGCCCTCTTCAGCGGCATGCAGGTGGGGGACCCAGCAGGGCCGTGCACCCCTCCTTGTGCCCATGGGTGCCCAAGCAGCCCCTTGGCGCGGTGCCGAGGTGCGGCAGAGCCATGGGACATGCGGCATCCTTGCTGTTTGCAGGAGCAGCTCTCCGAAAGAAAGAAGGCGCTCCTGAAAGCTGTGCAGAGGTGAGGGGCCGCAGCTGCATCTCTGTGCACGTGGGGGTCCTTGGCCACCCGCTGGCACAGGTTCTCCCAAGCCGGCATGGTGGGTGCTGCTGGCACCCACGGGTGCCCAAGTGGGTGCCTCCCTCCTGGGGTGCCTGGGGCCGGGCAGCTCGCCCACGGCCAGTGCCCTTCGCCTGCTCTGCTGCAGCCAGCACGAGGAGAAGGAGAAGGCGTTCAAGGAGCAGCTCGCCCACCTCGCCTCCCTGCTGCCCACCCTGCAGGTAAGGCCCGTGCCAGGCAGGGACGTCACGCGCATGCCAACCCATGGCTCTGGGAATTGGCTTTCCCAGAAGCTAGGCAGGGGCCCCGGGGAGGTGGCAGCAGTGACACCCCCACGCACAGGTCCACCTGGTGATCTGCTCGGCCTTCCTGAGCTCTGCCAACAAAGCCGAGTTCCTGGACCTGGGCTATGTGAGTAGCACGGGCACCGTGGGGCAGCCGGTGCACCCTGATGTGGTGCCGGGACCCTGGGCCGCATGCCGGGCACCCCCAAGCCCTGCCTCACCACTGCCTTTCAGCAACTGATGGAGAGGCTGCAGAGGATCGTGAAGCTGCCCCACCGCCTGCGGCCGGCCCAGACCAGCAAGGTAGAGCCCGCGGCTGAGCCTCTGCCCACCATCCCCATGGGCAGCCCCAGCCCCATTTGCCCCCATCTCGCCCCACAGATCAACACCGAGTACCGGGCGGAGTTTGCCCGCTGCCTGGAGCCCCTGCTGATGCTCACCCCTCGCCGCTCCGTGGTGGGCAGCGCCGGTGGCATCGGGCCTGGCATCGCCGGCACAAACATGTGAGGTGCTGGGGTGTCCCTGGGAGGGGCGGGCGGGCGGCGAACACCCCTGGAGGCCGCTGCGATGAGCACAGCTGTGGGGTGCTGCAAGCCAGGGGGGCAGAGCCCCGCTGACTTTGCCCTGCACCGGCACCCCCCTGCAGCCAGCGCAGCCCCCAGCCCGCTCCTGCTCCAGCACACGCCCAGCTCCGCGTCCCGCTTGCCCCCCCACTGCGCACCCACCGTGCACGCTGCTGCGCACCCCCCTGCATCTTGCCGTGCACCGTGCCACGCGTCCCTTCTGAATCCCGCCGGACACCCCAGCACGTGCACCCTGCCATGCCAGACTTGCCTCCCTTGCTGCCCTTGAGCCTGTCACCTTGGAGGTGGCCTGGGGACAGCACTGAACACAGCTGTGCTGATGAACGACAGGCACGGGGGCTTCAAGTGACAGTTCTGGGAAGCGGGGCAGGCGGGCAGGGCTGGCAACGGGCACCCAGGCGAGTCTGCACCCTGCTCCCCAGCGCAGCCCCAGCCCCCAGATGCACCGAGGGTGCTGCTGTGCCCTGCCCGGTGCTGTGCCAACGCCAGCTCCCGCTCACCGCACACCCAGCTCTGCCACGGCCCTGCAGCCTCTTGGCCCACCACTATTTTTATCAGAATTTCAGAGAAGTGCCCGGCAGTTCCTCGCCTGGGATATTTTTAGGCCCATTGATGTCACAGCGGCGCGGGCCCTGCCAGGAGCTCCCGGCCGCTCGCCCAGCAGAGAGGACAAACAGGCGCTGCCGCCCCATGGGGACCGCTCCTCGCGCCCCGCCGGGCTACGCAGCTCAGGGCAGCTGAGCACCGCAGGGCTGTGGGGCTGCACAGCGGGGTAACGGAGCTGCACGGCGGCACTGCGGTGTTGCAGCGCTGCACGGTAGGGTTGCGGGGCTGCACGGTGGGGCAGCTGAGCCCGGGGAGGCGGTGGCGGCAGGTAGGGGCACAGGGCTGGGGAGAAGCGGGCAGGGGGACAGAGGCTGTGAGCTCCTACGGGCACCAGCCCTGCTCCCATCACTGGCGCGGCTGCCAGCCCCAGAGGTGACCCAGCCTCAGCTGGAGGTGTGCGGAGCGGGGCAGGTCCTTTCCTGTACAAACCTGGCCGTGCCAAGCCCAGCTCCTGCCTCCTTCGTGCCAGGGCTGAGCTCGTGGAGCTGCGCACACCGGGACACTGGGCCGAGCAGAGCAGCGAGCCCTGGCTCAGGGCTCACTGTGAAAACCTGGATTTTGGGGCAGTGCTTCCAGCTAACCCGGGCACCCGAGCACAGGAAAGCATTTGGGGAGCTTTGGTGGCTCCTTTCTCAGGGGCTGACACATCCCCAGCCCTGGGAATTGTGATCCTGGGGCTTGGGGCAGCCCTGGGGAGCTCCGGCTGCGCGGGGCTAAGGGGAGGGCTGGGGACCAGGGGCGGCAGGGCTGAGCTCGTGTCTGCCCCCCGGGCACCTCCCCCTGCCACCGCCTGCACTGCAGCGCTGTCGCCCTCCGTGCAGGATCCCCGTTGGCCAGTCCTCCAAGACCCTCATCGTGCCCGGCTGCCCCCCCAGCGGCGATAAGATGTCCACAGGCTCCATGGTGCGGAAGCCAACGCTGCACCGGTACATCAGCACCAAGGTCCTGCTGGCTGAGGGGCGCGAGACGCCCTTCGCTGAGCACTGCCGCAACTACGAGAACACCTACCGGGTAGGGGCACGGGACAGGACGGGACAGGGGGGCGTGGGGCAGCCCCCTCCTTCGCTGCCTATTGCTGCTGTCCTCTGCCCCCGCCCCGCGCAGATGCTGCAGATGGAGATCCAGGGCCTGAAGGACCAGGTGCAGGAGCTGCACCGCGACCTCACCAAGCACCACTCCCTCATCCGGACAGAGATCATGAGCGAGATCCTGCAGAAGTCGCTGCAGATGGACGTGCAGATCGCGGCGCACTACTCCTCGGTGGAGATGATGCGCAGCGTGTTCGAGGAGGTATGGCCCGACGGGTTCTCCCCCCACCCTGGGTGCCGCCTGCCCGCACCACCACCGGCTCCTGCTCCCCGTTGCAGGTCTGGGAGGAGACGTACCAGAGGGTGGCGAATGAACAGGAGATCTACGAAGGTACGGCCGACGCCCGCCCGGCAGCCCGTGCCCCCTGCCCCGGGAGCCGTGGCCGCAGCCCGCTCTCGTCCCCCAGCCCAGCTCCACGACTTGCTGCAGCTGCGGCAGGAGAACAGCTGCCTGACCACCATCACCAAGCAGATTGCACCCTACGTCCGCTCCATTGCCAAGGTGAAGGAGCGGCTGGAGCCCAGGTGAGCAGCGCGGGTGCTTTCGGTGCCGGGGGCCCGGCCCCCGTTGCTCTCCCAGCGTGCCGCACCCAGCCCTGGTCCCGCCGCAGGCTGCAGGAGCCCCGGGAGCCCAAGGACGAGCACATGCAGACACTGCTCAGGATTGACGACAACAGCGAGGCAGCACCAAGGTAGGTGAGGTGACGGCTGTGGTCTCAGTGCAGCCACCTGGGCACACCGTGCCCTGCCCCACACCAGCCTTCAGCCCCCCACAGGACCCCAGTGAGGCCAGGTCCCAGCAGCAGGGCGCCTTCGGCACCATCAGCAGTGCCCCATGCCTCTCTCGAGCCTCCCAAACACAAGGGAGGGAATGAGAAGCACTTTCAGGAGCCCGGAAGCCCTTGCGTGCCCTGCAAGTGGTATTTAGAAGTGCCTCTAAAGGGCTCAGAAGGGATTAAAGCTAGGGAAAGAGCAGCTTAACCCAGCAGGCACGGCCGCCTGCCCTAGGGACGGCTCACCCGGCGGCAAGGAGAGCAAGGAGCGGGTCCTGGGGAGTCGAGGGGGCGGCCGCACGCCTGCCCTCGCCCCCGAGGACCCGCTCCTGAAGGACAAGGAGCACTGCCGAAGCAAGCAGAAAAGCGGGACCAAGAGCACCGCTGAGGAAGACCCCGAGGCTTCAAGCTGAATGCCGAGAGCCAAATGCCCTGCGCTCACCATGGCGTTAACCAACGGCAGCGTGTTAAGCAAGGAGCGTGCACAGGGTAACGGCCAGGCTGTTTATGAGAGATCTGCTCTTCGGAGATACAGACTTGTACCAAAAACACCTGGGTTCAACTTCTTTTAGTCTTTGTGTTAGCAGTGGTTATGGTTTTCCTTGAAGTACGTTCAGACACATGGCTTTCACCCATCTTTCTTTCCCTGGCTTTAGGGGTGAAAACAGCAGCTCGGTCGCACGAGCACCGCGCTGTTCATACGACATGGGAATTTGCATTGGGGGGCTTAAAACCTAGGCCGTGGGGACTTAAAACCCAGGCTGTTGGGGCTTCCTGCTCCCCAGCAAGCAGTGGAGCTGCATCAGCACCGGCACCAGAGCACAGCGGAGCTCCAGCCCCCTGCCCCACGGGGCACGTACACGCGCTGTACACGGTAACCCCGGGATGCCCCGATCACACCGCTGGGCAGACGTGGGTCCTCAGTGCAGCAAGTCAGGTCCCCAGCACGTTTTCCCCTGCCTGAAATCCTACAGCTTGTACAGCACCTCCATGATTAAAGAGAGCAATTTGAGAGTAAAGCTTTCTGTTGTTAATGCCCATCAAACCCCAGTGGTAATGGTTTCTGTTCCGAAGTACACTTGTGCAAGTTCACACACAAAAAGTAGTTAAAAAAAATAAACTGGCTGAGATTCTCATTTGAGGAATGTTGGCAGTAACAGCAAAGGCTGACGTTTCCATGGGAAGTGCATCGCAGGCACCTCCACTGCAAAGAGAGGTCCGAACATGAGCTCACAAACAACTACTCAGAGAAATCAACGCTACCCGGTTGTTGTATTTTCATGTTTGTTCTTTTCCTCCAAGCTAAAAACCAGTAAAAGACAGCTTATCCGTGAATGCTTTTAGCCAATATTCAGTGCAGAAAGTGCTCTGTAATATAAAGCACAACCTGGAGAAGAAAGGATTCCACATGGGTTAAGCAAGTAGAGACTAAGAATTTGCCCATTTCTCTGACTACGCAGTTCCACAAGTTACCAGAAGTCATGATCATACCTCAATGTAACACTGAAGTGTACTGAAAACTCTTTGGGAGGCACAAATTTAAGAATTCCAGCTTTGATGTTGTCACCATCACCTCACGAGATCCCAAATAACAACCAGACAGAAGTTGGCAACATTTTTTTCCCTTTTTTTTTTTAATAAAAAAATCACAAAAGCAGTTTCCACCAGTGCCCTCTTTCCTGAGCTGAATCACAGTATCTTTAAGGAATACTGCAAGCCCGAAGCGTGTACTGACAAGCGACTCATTTCCATTCCAGCAAGGAAGAATTATGTAAAACCCAAGAAAACGGTGAACCTCTTTGGTATATAACAACAGAATACATGATACCACGAAGCCTGAATAGGAACCATTTCCAAAATGGCAATGTTTAAAATAGCATTAGCTAGCCAAACCTTTTGTTTAGAGAATTTCCCTAGAAGCTTCTCCTGCTCACACCAACATCCCAGGTTCCCTCCAAAACCAGGCAAGGATCTGAAGCGCTAAAGCTCTTTGCAAGCTTGCCAGCTGCAGTCCTTCTCCTGGCTCTCCATCCCAAAGCCCTGGGATCTCTGCGGGACAGAGCTGGCCAGCGAAGACACCTGGCAGGGCAGGAAGCAGCGTGATTTGGAAGCGGGTCTCAGAAGAGCCCTGTCTGCGTGGACACAACAGCCTGGGGAAAGCAGCAGCCGGACGGTGGCTCCTGAACGCAGGGCAGCAGCCGAGGGACCCGAGACCCAGCTCTCCTGCTGCATGGCTTGGAGGCACCAGCAATTTGCGGGTGCCAGGAGCGGCTGCAGAGGCTCCCTGTTAACACAGCGGCCGGGGGAAACCTGATTTGCAGCACGCTGACAGCTTTCCAGCCGGCCGACATCCCGCAGACCCGAGCATCTGACGAGCCCAAAGAGAGGCCTGCTCCGGCAAGCTGTCCAAGCACCAGCCTGGGGCTTGCAGGACCAGGCCTCCAGAGATTAAAGCAGCGCTGTCTCGCTTGTAAGGTGAAAAAGCTTTATAAGACAGCTGCGCCATAGGAACAGCATTCCCACCAGCACGTTTCCAGCGCAGGGGTGGAAGGGCAAAGCTCATTCTCCAGAAGAACCAGTCCAAGTGAGTTTCAGTACAATTCAGCTGCTTTAGGCGGGAGGATCGTTTCTCGGGAGGATTGCTATAGGCTAAGTTATCCAGAGGATCCCTGAATGTGCAACGAAGGACTCTTATCTCAAGGAGGATGAACGTGCTTCTGATCTCCTAGTTACCTGGAAGGCTGCCAAGCCCTGCAGCCCTCAGCGAACTTCTAGTGGACAGCCAGGAAATGGGAACAGGCTGCTCGGTGCCAGCACTATGCATAGTTCCTCGACCTACAGCGCCTGGAGCTGGAGGTTTTCTCAACCAGTCCAGTTTTGCCGGCGTTACAGTTCCACTTTGACTCCTTTAATAAAAGGGAGACCTGACGGCACCTTCTTTTTGTATTCCAGATACTCCTCCCCAAAAAAGTGAATGAGTGTGATCTCCTCTTCCTCTATACGCTCCCTGAAGAACCGCCAGGACGCTAGCGTGTAGCCAACCACGCAGATGGGATTGCAGAGCAACACCTGCCAACAGACACCAGTGGTTAACACCCTGTCAGCTCCGGCACGTCCCCGCAGCCCCCCCCCCCCCCCCCCGAAATTATCCTGCCCTCCGCCCCCGGTATTGAAGTCAGCTTTCATGGTCAAAAGAAATTTCAGATGTAAGGTCTAAAGGCTCTGCAACAAACCAACAAATCCCCAGAACTTTGGGGGAATTGCGTTCTGCGTGGAATTAGTGCTTGTGAAGGAAGCAGACTGCAGGCACCTGCCTGCCCCGGCCACCCTGGCTGGGAGTACAGCGCCAGCTCTGGGCTCATGCCAGGCTGCTCTGCATGCAGAATTTGTGGTTTCTCTCTAAAGAAATATAAAATACGCCAATGACCAGTCAGCCACGAGAAGAGCAGACCTGAGGTAGCACTGAGTTACAGCTTTACCACGGCCAGCCTCGAGTTCACCTTTTGGTTACCTGTCCAGGGCCTTAGGCACACTGAAAGCAAGTTTTCATTACCAGTCCTGCACAGCGCTGGTATTTGGTAAGAGTGAGGCCGAGTCTGGCTGCTTAGTGGAAGACGTTTTGGCAGTAAAGATGAAAGGAAACCCTGGACACACCCTAGAAGCTCTGAGGTCCCGTGGCTAGCAGTGGATCACGCCACGAGCCTCTGCAAGCATTGCAGCTCATGCCCAGGCTCCTCTGCTCGTCTCACAGAGACAGTTAAGGCGAGCAGATCTCCCCAGCAGGCACGCGGGGCAGGCGCTCACAGGCCAGCAGTTTCATGACTCCCAGCTACGAGAGTGCTGGTGGAAAGCAGACCGTGTCACCATTCACACCCGGGGCCCCTGCAGCAGTCAGCCCGAGGTTTCTAACGCATACAGGGCTGGGGCAGCATGAATAAACAAGCAGGTTATAAGGGGAAGGCAGCTGAGGGCGTTGCATACAATACCTGTGTTCCAATACTCCAGTAAAACCATCCCACGTAAGACGGGTGCCGGAACCATCCATACACCCCACTTGTCACCAAAGTGTGAGTGTCCGACTTCTCATTCTGAACAATATGGTTGAAGTTGGAGCCAGCTGTGAGCATGGCAGCTTTCCTCAGACAATCCCCAAAGATCACCATCAGTAACCCTACAGTACTCAGCCAGGTGATCTGCTTCATTTCTGCAAGTGAAGAAGCACCGGTCACAATGGGTCCGGACAGGTTACTCCGCTGCAGGCAGGGGTGAGGAGCCGGGGAAGGGCGAGCGAGGGCCTCGTGTGCTCCCGGACCCACGGGGCAGCAGCTCGACCAACACCAGGGCTGGGCTGGGGGCCCTGTGGCTTTCCCCGTCACAAAGCAAGGTGACAAATAAAACACGGGGTTTGCTCAACGTGCTATCACTGTGCAACAAAAAGGGCATCAGCTACCAGGTCTTTGCTCCCTAAAAGGGTCAAACAGGAACAGCGAAGCCTTCAGGGCGGGTTGCTCTAAGGGGAATGGAGCACACAGGGAGTGCCTGGCTTTACGGCGTATGGCTGAGGGAAAGCAAAGCAGTGCCGGCGGGCTCAGGCCTCACGCAACGCCTGGTTTTCCATTATGCCACCAGCAGCCCCTGCTGTGGGGAAGGAAAACACCTCCCCTCACCAAAAAAAAAAAACAAAACAGGTTTGTAGAACTGCGACAGCTTTTACCGGCAGCGTTCTTTTGTAAGCTGAAGGAACACACCCAAGGGCAGCTCAACTCTTCCCCCGGCCACGCGGCGGGGCTGACCTGGCACGAGGAGCTTCTCGAGGGTGAACTCGACCCAGGAGGAGAGCGCGGCCAGGTTGTACTCGAAGCTGTGGTTGAGCAGGAAGGAGTCGAGCGAGAGGCTGCGTGGGTTGTTGATGGCGGTCACCAGGTACTCCGAGTAGTGGAACAGCGACAGCGAGCACATGTACCTGCGGGGCGGGCAGGGCAGCGCCGGGCCGGCACCGGGCCGTCCGCACGGGGCGCCGCCCGGGAAGGGCCCCGTCGCACCCTGACCGCCCGGGGCCTGGCCCGGTACCCACCGCGGTGCCCGACCCAGTGCCCGTCCCGTCCCGGTCCCCGCCCCGGTGCCTGTCCCGGTGCCATGCCGCCCCGCCCAGTGCTCGTTCCCGGTGCTGTCCCACCCCGGTGCCGTGCCGCCCCGTCCCCGTGCCCGCTCCCGGTGCCCGTCCCTGTCCCCGTGCCCCCTCCCGGTGCCGCCCTTACCACCCGAAGTGCCTCCATGCGGAGCGGCCGGCGCTCAGCAGCAGCCCGCAGCCGAAGGCGAAGCCCAGGAAACCGGCGCGGACGGCGATCTGCAAGCAGAGCGCAGGGAGGGCGCTGCCCCCGGTGCTCCCCCGCTCCCCCCTCCCGGGGCCCCGGCGCCCACCTTGTAGAGCGGCCGCGGGTAGAGCAGCAGCAGCGCCCCGTTCACGGCCGCCACGTGCAGGGCGAGCGCCAGGCGGCCGCGGAGGCCGGGCGCGGCGAGCAGGGCGGGCGGGGAGCCCAGCGCCAGCGGCAGCGCCGCCACCGAGGCGCCGAGCAGGAAGGCGGCCAGGCTGGCGCGCGCCTCCCGGCCC
>NW_023304574.1:0-4857 GCF_011077185.1 Oxyura jamaicensis | reverse complement strand
CGGGAGCGCGGGGCCGGGACCGGGGCCGGGCTCAGCGGCCCCGCGCCAGAGCAGCTGCGGCCAGCGGCCGCCAGCCCCGGCCGGGCCTGCGCCGAGCAGGACCTCGGCCCGCAGGCCCCGCGCCCGCCGCGTCCCTGCCAAGGCTCGCAGCGCCTGTGTACGGCGGCGCGGAGCCGCCGGGGTCCCCCGGGCGCTGGTGCTGCCGTCCTGACCGGGACGGGGCCGTTTGTGTCCAGGCCCAGCTCGCAGCTGCTCGAGCCGCGGGAGCCTCCCCAGGGCCCCGAGCCGCAGATCTGCTCTGGTTTCCTCTGCTGCTCGGCGCGAGGTTTGACCTTCGCTTCCTTCCTCCGCCCACACGCCCTCCGCTCTCCAGCCGCGGGCAGGCTCGCACGCGGCAGTTGTTCTCCAGCTTTTATTTCCAGAGAGTTCGGCCGGCAGGTTTCAAGTTCCATTTTTCCCTTCTGCATTCCTCCCTCCCTCCCACACCTCATCAAGCGAGCGCAGAAAGGAAAAAAGAACACGGTTGAGATATTATTTCCCTGTGGTGATGAGTAAAAAATAAATACCAGAACGCTCCCCGTGTCTCAGGGCTGGGTTCTGGGGAGAACCGGGCCCAGCTTTGTTGCACTCTCTGGAGATTTGATCGGTGGCTTCCTCCCAGCCCGGCCCGAGGACACGGCCCGGCCCCGCTGCCCTCTCCAGGGTTGTTTCCTCACCGTGGTTGGGATCTCAGGAGTGTAAGCGTGCCACAATTACACCCTGGCAATAAATTACTGTGTGCAGCAGGAACGTGTCAGCTGTGTGAGCATCACCTTGATTCACGTCCCAGCTGCCGCCCCGGGGCTTTGCACTGGGGGCAGCCCGGGAGCCGTCTGGGGAGGGCTTGGGGGTCAAATCCCCCAGAAAGGGGCAGGAGGCCTCCGGAGGGGAGTTGTTGTTCTGGCTGTGGCCGGGGATTCGCCCAGCGCCGCAGGGACCAGGGCACGGGCAGGGCACGGGCAGGGCAGTTTGGAGCCCAGCCTGGGCTCTCCTGAAGCTGAGAGCTTCCCTCTGCGGGAGCTCAGCTATTTTCTTTTCTAAACAGGCTCTGCCGCAGCTGGGAAAACACTTGAAGGGGGCGAGCTGTGGCGTTTCCCTCTCCAGGGGCTGCAGCGTCGTGCCGGCCGGGCTGGGTTCGGCTTCCGCTGCCGCCGCTTTCCCTGGGAAGAGCTAAGGAAGGTGGGGAGACGAGACACCCCGGTGCCGGCACCCGAGAGCGAGGGAGAGGAGAGCTTTACTGCGCGTTCGGTGGAGTGTAAGGCCGGAGCAGTCCTCGCCAGGGCGGCCCCCGCTTCGCCCTTAGGCTTTGCAGCTCCAGATGGCGAAGGGGGAGAAGATGTAGGACGCCGACCAGGCGAGGTAGTACATGGAGGCGGCCGTCGTGGGCAAGAGCAGCACAGCCACGATGCCTGCGAGGGGGAGCCATCAGCACCCAGGGCAGAGCAGCGCGTTTGTGCCTTCCTGCGGTGGCGCTGGGTGGCAGACCTCGACCGGCCGTGCTGCCCGCATCGGCACCGGACCTCCCCGTCCTTACCTCCAGCGTAGATCGCCTTCTTCCAGAGCTGGGACTCCAGCACCTTGTCGTGGGGGTAGAAGCCCCGGTCGACCATGAAGAGGATCATGACGATGGCAGCGACGCGCAGCAGGGTGACGTTGCCGCCCGTCAGCAGGAAGATGCTCACCAGCAGCGAGGAGGCGTAGGGGCAGGGCAGCCCCCGGTAGGTGAAGGGGATCTCTGCGGGGTGCGACGCGCTCAGCCGGCTGCCAAACGGGGGGCAGCCGCCCCGCGGAGCGCCGCCGCTCCCCAGACCCCCGGCTCACCGCTGGAGAAGAAGCAGAGGCGAGCGAAGACGGCCAGCACGTAGGCGACGGCCAGCAGCCCGTCCAGCACACCCTGCGTCTGCAGCAGCAGCGCCGTGGCCAGCCCAAAGGAGGTGAAGTCGGCGAAATCATCCATCTTGGCACCTGCGGGCAGCGAGCGGGCGGCTGCCGGGGGGGGAACAGCTCCCGGCACCCCCCCCTGCACGGCCCCGGCCCCGGGGCGGCCACTCACCCAGCGCCGAGCAGGCGTTGAGCTGGCGGGCGACGGCTCCATCGGCCAAATCGAGCAGAAAGCCCCCGAGGAGCAGCCAGCAGGAGTGCTGGTACTGCCTGCGGAGGGAGGGGGGAGGCGGTGAGCCCCGCGGCGGCGCCGATTTAACCGCATTTACCCTTTTTTTTTGGCCGCTCCCCACCTGTTCAGGCTGCAGAGGATGGAGGAGAGCCCCATGATCAGGTTCGCCATGGAGAGCGCGTTGGCGGCATTTTTCCGGACGGACTCCAGCGCCTGCGCCCGTCCCCCCTGCTTGCTCAGGAACAGCTTCTTGGTGTACTGGAAGATACCTGCAAGCCGCCGAGGCGCCGGTCAAGGGCTGAGCCCCTCGGCGGCAGCTTTCTGGCTGGGCCTTATTTAAGCACCCGAGGTAGCAGGTCGGTGCTCGGGGCTGAAGCCCCTCAGCCCCCTTCCAGCGTTGGGAAGGGGCCGGCGGAGGTTTTGGGGCGCTCCCCCGGCAGGAGCCTTCGCGGAGCGCCTTCCCCCTCCTCCTCCTCCCGGCTCGGCGCGGGTCACAGCCGAAGCACCGCTCCCCAAACCGTTTTTGCACAGCTCGGTTTTTTTTTTGCAAGCGCCGCAGGGGGAAGCCCCTGGCTCCATCCACCCGCGGGAGGCGAAGGAAAAAAGTGAAACGATAACAAAATAACAAAATAACAAAACCAAACCAAACCAAAACCAAGACCAAACCCAAGCTTAGAACAAAAGCCAACCCCAGTGTTAAGCTCTATTGATCTTATATACCTATAGGGCTACGCTTTAGAGAAAGTGTTAAGGGTCATGTCCTACTAGTGTGTTTTGCACCCTGCCTTTGCCGTGGTCCCAAAGCCAGGCAAGCTGGTGACATCCTTCATCTGAAAGAAAACAGCATGTCAGAGCACAACAAGAGCCACAACCCCCCCCGCCGCCGCAGCCCCCGCCGTCCCGCGGGGCTGACACCGGGCCGGCTGGTGGCGGCCGGGCACGACGAGCCCCCCGGCCACCGGGCGCTGCCGCCTGCGGAAAGGAAGGAAATCTCCCGTCCGAGCTGCGAGCGGGGCGGGGGTGCCGCACCGCCGACCTTTGGCCACCCCACCCCGGGCTGAGCCGAGCGGGCGGGGATGGAAAAACACCCCAAAAAAATGCCGTCGGATGGTGCCCAGCAGGGGTAAATTTCGCCGTCCCTCCCGCCCCATTTTTTTTCCGCAAGAAATGGTGTTTTCGGGGGGACTGCGGTTGTGCGTCGTGCCGTCCCCCCGTGCTGGGGCTGAGCAGGTGGGTGTGGGGTCTCTCCGTGCTCTGGGGAGGGGAGCACGCTTCATGGCGGCAAAAACGGGCAAAAAGCGGCGGTTTTGGTTCTGACCGAGGTGACAGCTTGTCCGCAGCAAGGCCCTCAGGTGGTGAATTCCTTTGCAAACCCTGTCCCCCCCCGCCCCCCTGCACCGGGCAGGATCAGGCCCCGGGCAGGGTTGGTGGCACCGCTCTGCCAGCATCACAATGCCCAGGCGTCACCACGGCACCCAAACTTGTCCGTTCTTGGCGTTCCCGGCCCCAAATCAAAGGGATGGGGTGAGAGGCCCGGCGGGGCCGGGGGAGCTGCCCCGCACCCCGCCCAGCCCCGTGCTGCAGCAGCGCTCTGCACAGCGACTTCTGTGGGAAAAAAGGGCGGATTTGGCTCTTTCCACGCGGCGTTACGGGGCCTGCTCCAAATGGGGAGTTCTCAGCGATGAGAAGGAAGGTTTTCCAAAGGAGGTGCAGGCTCGCCTTCTTGTTTTATTCAAGCTGCCTCTTCCTGCGATTTTCTGCCCCGATCTGAAGGGCCGAGCGAGCGGTGCCGCTGGCTGCCGGCCCGGTTCGCCGCTGCCCGCCCAGCCGAGCGCGACACCGGCCCCGCAGGCGAGCGTGGAGCAGCTCCGTGCCAGCGCCTTAAAACCTGCTCTTATCCCCTTTTCCCCCCCAAACCACCCAGTGCCGGCGACCCCCGAGCAGCCTCACTCGGCGACGACCACCACAAGCCCTGTTTCGTGTTGAACCACCAAAACCAGCGATTTTTCAGGGGGAAGCCTTGTGCCGGGGACAAGCGGTGTCGGGGCGTCGAGGCGGGACTTACCGACCGGCGGTGACACCGTCCACATGGCCGCAGCACCGGGGGCGCCCCAGGGAGGGAAACTGAGGCAGGGGCGGCGGGGCCGGCGCTGGCCCCGTGTGGCAGCCCCGCGTTTTATAGGGATCGGCTTCGCCGGGAACCGGCTGAGTCACCGGGGGGGTGGGTCCGGCCAGAGGACACGGGGGTTTTCGGAGGCGGCTGGCACCGCCGGCGAGGGAGGAGCTGCCCAGGGGCCGAGCTGGCCGCGGGCCAGTGCCAGGCTCAGGGAGTCCACGCCAGGCTCACAGGAGCCGTGCCAGGCTCGCAGCGCCCATGCCAGGACCAAAGTTCCCAAGAGAGGCTCGCAGCGCGCGTGCCAGCCTTGCGCGACCCCTGCCAGGCCTGCAGCACCCATGCCAGCCTTGGAGCACCCTGGTTGGCCTTGGAGCACCCATGCCAGGCTCAGAGCTCCTGTTCCAAGCTTGCAGCACCCGTGCCTGGCTCCAAGCACCCATGCCAGGCTCCAAGCACCCATGCCTGGCTCACAGCACCCATGCCAGGCTCACAGCACCCATGCCAGGCTCCAAGCACCCATGCCTGGCTCCAAGCACCTATGCCAGGCTCACAGCACCCATGCCTGGCTCCAAGCACCCATGCCAGGCTC
>NW_023304573.1:0-2221 GCF_011077185.1 Oxyura jamaicensis | reverse complement strand
ACTCCGTGATGATCATGAAGGGTTTGTCTGCAGAAAAAGAGCCAAAACGGGTCAGAAGACCTCAAAACCCCGTGACTCCAAGCACGTGGGGGTGCACGTGAGAACAGAGCTTTTTGGCGGGTCTGGCAAGCTTTTTTTATTATTTTTGCAGGGAAACAGTGGGATTTATTTGGGGGGGGGGGGGCGCCCCACGACTCACACTTGGAGACGACCCCCTCGAGGCGGATGATGTTGTGGTGGCAGAACTGGCCCATGATGCTGGCTTCGCTCAGGAAGTCCACCCGCTGCTTCTCCGTGTAGCCCACCTTCAGGGTCTTGATGGCCACCGGCACCTCCTTCTTGCCGCGTTTCAGGGTGCCCTTGTAGACCTCCCCGAATTCGCCTGCCCGGAGGAAGGGGGAGGTTCGAAACCCGTCCCCTTCCACCCATCCCCGGCTCGGGGACAAGCAGGGGACAGAACCCCGTGGGGACCTACCGGCGCCGATGACCTTCTGGCGGGTGATGGAGGACGGCGAGATCTCGGTGGTGAACTTGAGCATGGCTTGGTTGGGGTCTTCATAGGTGTGCGGGTCCACGTAGGTCTTGAGGGGCTTCAGCTGGTCTGCTGGGGGGGGCAGCAGCCGTGTCACCCCCGACCTGTCCCCACCATCCCACCGCCGAGCCCCTGCCCCGAGCCCACCACCCCGGTGCTCACCAGACTTGGAGAAGTAGACGTCCTCAGGGGACTGGCGTGACCGCGAGCTCCTCCTCCTGCAGGAAAGCAGTGTTTTGTCCCCAAACTCACCTCAGCGGTGGAAAAAATTGGGATTTTTTTTTTTTTTTTTAAATCTCTCCCTACCTCCGGAGGACGTAGATGAGAGCAGCCAGCAGGAGGACAACAAAGAGGACGCCGGTGACGGAGCCGCTGATGACGGCGGCAGATGCCATGGACTCGGCTCCTGCGGGGGCAGTTGGAGTCACGCACACCCCATAGCACCCCCAAAAACTAACAAACACCGAAAACCCACCCAAAAAAAAAAACATTCCTCACCCTCGGGCAGCGTCTCGAACTCGTGCTCAGGGCTGAAGGCGCCGTGGCCGTCCTGGGTGAGCGCCTGGACCCGCACCACGTAGGCAGTGGCCGGGGACAGCTTGGGGATGGTGACGGAGGCGCCCTCGCAGCGCAGCACCGAGTAGCTGTTCTCGTCCACCTGGGGAAGGGGGGGACACGGTGAGGGCGAGGGGCTTGGGGAAGGACACGAGGTGGGACGAGGACGGGAAGCCGCTGGTGGCACCTTCTTGCTGTAGGTGACTTCGTACTTCCAGACCCGGCTCTGCTGCCGCAGCGGCACCGTCCAGGAGAGGACCAGGCTGGTGGCCGTCCGCCCGTCCAGGCTCACCGACGTCACCCGCGGAGGCTCTGCCATGGGGACAGGGGTGTCACGGGAGGCGGTGGCACCTCCACGGCGGTGGTGGCGGGGACACCGGTGGCCCTTACCCGTCTGGTTGACGCTGATGCTGGCGGTGGCCACGCTGCGGTGGGCGCTGAAGGACGAGACGCCGTTGCGGGCTTCGACGGTGAAGGTGTAGTTGACGTGGGGCTCCAGGTCGGTGACCGTCACCCCCGTCCCCGCCAGCCCCCGGGGGGGGCTGCGAGTAGCGGACGCCCCCGTCGCAGGGCCGGCACTCGCCGCTCTCGGGCCAGCACTGCTCGCAGGTGACGCTGTAGGTGACGTCCTGCCGGCCACCCGTGTCGGTGGGGGGGGGACCAGCGCAGCTGCACGGCGGCCCCCAGCCCCACGGCCGTGACACTGCCCGGGGGCGAAGGAGGACCTGGGGACACGGAGCAAGGCGGTGGCGGTGTTGGGGAGGGGAGGGGCTCAGGGCACGGAGGTGCCCCCCCTGCACCCCACGACCCATCCCCGTGTCCCCAAAATGCCACTCACGGGTGCACGGCGCGGCGGCCGGGTCGGTGGGGGCGCGGAAGTGCCCGTCCTCGCAGGGGCAGGCGGCGGCGGCGGTTGGGGCCGGCAGCGTGTGCGCGGGGCAGGGCTGGCAGCCGCTCGAGGACACCTCGGCCTTGAAGGTGCCGGGGGGACAAGCTGGGGGGGGCACACAGAACAGGAAGATCAGCAGCCGAGTCCCTGTCCCCAACCCGAGCATCCTCACCAGCTCCCGGGGACGCGTCGCCCTCAGAGCGTGTCAACTGGGGGGCTGGGGGGGGGGGGGGGGGGGGGGGGGG
>NW_023304572.1:0-1904 GCF_011077185.1 Oxyura jamaicensis | reverse complement strand
CCCCCCCCCCCCCCCCGCCCCATACCCCAACTGTGGGGCCACTGGGGACAGCACGGGGTCCTGCGTGCCAGCACCCCTTGAGCCCCCCATTTTTTGCCATTCGCATTGTGATATCTGAGAGCGGGCGACGGGGGGGACAGGAAACAGGACACCCCCCCTGATGGTGACCCCCCCCCACCCCCATGCAGTGACCCCTCACCTGCGCCCCTGCACCGCCCTGGAGTTCTCCTGCGGCAGCGGCGAGTGCATCGCCCTCGAGTACCGCTGCGACCGCCGCCCCGACTGCCGCGACGCCTCGGACGAGCAGGGCTGCGGCGAGCCCCCCCCGGCCACCTCCCCGGCGCGCCCCGTGCCCCCCAGCACCGCCCGGCCTGCCACCACCACCCGCCCGCTGGTCACCGTCCCCGCCACCACCCGCCGCCCCCCGCTGCCCAAAGCCGGGTGCCGGCCGGCCGAGGCCACCTGCGCCGACGGGCGCTGCGTGCCCCGCGACTACCTCTGCGACGGCGAGCGCGACTGCGCCGACGGCAGCGACGAGGAGGACTGCGGTGAGTTACCGGGGGGGTGGCGGCGGTGGCGGTGGCACCCCGGGGCGGGTGCTGACACCCCGCCCCCCCCAGGCACCCCGTCACCCTGCGAGCCCAACGAGTTCAAGTGCCGCAACGGGCACTGCGCTCTGAAGCTGTGGCGCTGCGATGGGGACAACGACTGCGGGGACGGCTCGGATGAGACCGACTGCCGTGAGTGTGGCTGGGAGCGGAGGGGACGCGCGGTGACGTGGCTCCGGCTGATGGCCGCTGTCCCTTGCAGCCACCAAGGCGCCCGGCGCGGCGTGCGGGCCGGACCAGTTCAGCTGCGTGGCCAGCGGGACCTGCATCCCCGCCAGCTACCACTGCGACGAGGAGCCCGACTGCCCCGACCGCTCCGATGAGGTTGGCTGCAGTAAGTGGCACCCGGGGACATGGGGACACCGGGGAGGGGCTGGGGGCACCGTGCCGTGGCGCCGTGTTGGGGACGCTGCGCCCAAGCTGCGGGGCGCGGAGATGGGGACGCTGCACTGCTGCGCACGGCTGGGAGCCGGTGCTGGGGACGCTGCGCCCAAGCGGTGGCACGGCTGGGGACACTGATGTGGCACCGTGCTGGGTGCCGTGCTGGGGACACTGCCACCCACGTGGGGCGGGGGGTCCCTGGGCTGGGGACCCCGTGCCCAAGCCGTGCCGTGCGGGGGTCCCTGTGCCGTGTCACCCACTGTGTCACCACGGAACGCCGCGTCCCCTGCGCTGGGCGGGGGGGGCCCCGTGGCGCGGCACCGTGCTGGGACGCCGGGGTCCCCGCAGCCGGGGGCGGAGGGGGGGCCGGGCGCAGGGGGTGACGCGCGCCCCGCAGTGCCGCCGCAGGTGGTGACGCCGCCGCGGGAGTCGGTGCAGGCGGTGCCGGGGCAGACGGTCAGCTTCACCTGCGCCGCCACCGGGGTGCCCACCCCCATCATCACCTGGCGCCTCAACTGGGGCAACATCCCCCCCAGCCGCAGGTGGGCGGGGCCACGGGAGGGGCGGGGCCACCGGGGGCGGGGCCACGGGAGGGGTGGGGCCCAGGGATGGGGCGAGGTCAACGGGGGACTTTGTGGGGGGGGTTTGCTGGAGGGGCGGGGCCAATGGTGGGGGGGGCTTATGCTTAGGGGAGGGGCCTGCATGGGCGGGGCTCGTGCAAGGGGCGAGCCTGTGGGGTGAGAGGGGCCGTGGGGGCGGGGTTCAGCAGGGGGCGGGGCCTGCCGCAGGTGGGGGATTTGCAAAGGTGAGATGTGGGGGCGGGGCTCCTGGTGGGGGCGGGGCTCCTGGTGGGGGCGGGGCTCCTGATGGGGGCGGGGCTTGCAGCAAGCAGCAGGGCTGTGCCCAAGGCTGGTC
>NW_023304571.1:0-1257 GCF_011077185.1 Oxyura jamaicensis | reverse complement strand
CCGCGCTCACCGCCCCCTCGTACCCGCAGGAGAACGGCAAAGCCAAAGACTTCGTGGGGCTCGGCTTGAGGGACGGGCACCTGGTGTTCAGGTGAGCGGGGACCCGCGCGTCCCCGGGGACCCCGTGCCACCGCGCGTCCCCCTGCTCAGCCCCTGTCCCCCACAGCTACCAGCTGGGCAGCGGCGAGGCCGTCATCGTCTCCGAGGACCCGGTCAACGACGGCGAGTGGCACCGGGTGACGGCGGCGAGGTGGGGGCCGGGGGCTCGGGGGGGCGGGGAGGGCCGGGGGGGTGCGGGTGCTGACGGCGCCCCGCAGGCAGGGCCGGCGTGGGTGGCTGCAGGTGGACGGCGAGGAGCCGGTGCACGGGGAGTCGCCAGGAGCCAACGTCATGGCCAACACCCAGGGCAGCATCTACGTCGGTACGGGGACACGGGACGGGGGGACACGGGACGGGGGACACCGGGACGGGGGGCCCCGGGACGGGGGGACATGGGGATGGGGAGTGGGACGTGGGGTGGGAGATGGGACGGGACACGAGGTGGGACGTGGGGTGGAACACAGGGTGGGACAGGACATGGGACAGCACAGGATGGGACATGGTAGGACATGGGACGGGGCACAAGATGGAACACGTTGGGTGCAGGTTGGGACACACGATGTGGCACAGGATGGGGCATGGGGTGGGACACGGGGTGGGACAGGGCAGGGAGTGGGACACAGGACACGGGACAGGGCTCAGGGTGGACAGGGTGGGACATGGGATGGGACACGGCACAGGACACGGGGCAGGGATTGGGGTGGGACATAATGGGACATGGGGTGGGACATGGGGTGGGCACAGGATGGGGCGCGTGGCAGACGCGGGGTGGGACACGGAAGGGGACACACGGTGGGACATGGGACAGGACATGGGGTGGGACGTGGCACTGGGACCCAGGACAGGATGGGGCACCTGGTGGGACAACGGGGGCATGGGGTGGCACACGGGACGGGACACGCGGTGTGGCACGGGGTGAGACACGGGGCAGGAAGGGGACACGGCGTGGGGGGCAGGAGGGGACCCGGGAAGGGGACCCGGGATGCGACGCCGTGCGAGCACAGCGCTGCGCCCCGCGGCCCCCCACCCACGTGCGCCCCCCCGGCCCCGTCCCGCAGGCGGCGCCCCGGACCCCCGCAGCCTCACGGCCGGCAAGTTCCTCACCGGAGTGACGGGGTGCGTGCGGGGGCTGCAGCTGGCGTCCGCAGGGATCCCCCC
>NW_023304570.1:0-4726 GCF_011077185.1 Oxyura jamaicensis | reverse complement strand
GCCTCGGCGCCTGCCTCGGCGCCGCCTCCGCTTTCTTCAGCCGCGACGGCGACTACCGCCTGGCCGGGCTCTTCCAGCTCCACGGGCTCGCGCCGCGGGCCACCGCCCGCCCGCTCGTGGACGCCTGCGACGAGTGAGTGCCCGGGGGGGGCGGTCCCGGCGAACGGGGGCTCGCAGCCCCGCGGTGCTCCCGCGGCTGGTGGCGGCTCCGTCCCCTCTCGCTGCTCCGTGCGGCCCCGGCCGCTCGCAGGGCACGGCGACGCGAGGCAGCTCGCCGCCGGTGCGCAGTGTACAAAAATACGTTTGTGTTTGCACAGTGCTGCTGCCTTCAAGAGCCACGGCTACCACCTCTTCCAGGCCATGCGGTTCACCCTGGAGGAGATAAACAACTCCAGCACCCTCCTCCCCAACATCACCTTGGGCTACGACATCTATGACACCTGCTCGGAGTCTGCCAACATATACGCGACACTGCGCGCCCTCATCCAGAAGGGGCGGCAGGACATTGAGATGCTCCAAACCCTCCAGCACTACGAGCCCAAGGCTGTGGCTGTCATTGGGCCTGACAGCACCCAGCTGGCCCTCACCACAGCTGCTATCCTGGGTGTCTTCCTTGTGCCAGAGGTGAGCTTTGCTCCCTCGCAGCAGCAGCAGCAAGTGCTGCAGGGAGCTGGCTGTAGTAACCGAAGGAAAGAGCTCCAGAGTGCTGATGCTGTGAGGGAGTGGGGGCTTGGGGCTGAGGAGCAGGTGGGCAGAGGAACAAACTGAGCTGCCAGCGCAGCCCCTCTGCCCCTGCAGGACCTGGCCGCAGCTTTGGTCCAGCAACATTGGCTGGGCACAGAGCTGACAGGCAGGAGCCATGCCTAGCTCCCTGGCTTTCAAGGGTTTCTCTTATGGCAGCGCACGGCAGAACAGTTTTTCAGGTCTGCTGTCTCCCCAGCTCTAACTCCCTTCAAAAGACCTGCTGCTCGTGGAGAGTCCCCCTACCGCGGCAGCCGATCCTCCTTGTGTGTCACTGCCTAGGGAGGGCAACCCCTTCTGGCTTCCTTTGCAGATCAGTTATGAAGCCTCCTTGGAGACACTGAGCCTGAAGCACTTCTACCCCTCATTCTTGCGCACCATCCCCAGCGATGGGCAACAAGTGAAAGCCATTGCACTGCTGCTGCAAAGCTTCAAGTGGACTTGGGTTGCTCTGCTGGGCAGCGACAATGCCTACGGCAGGGATGGGCTAGATGCCCTCTACGAGCTGCTGGTCGCAAGTGACGTGTGTGTTGCCTACCGAGGCATCATCCCCAAGAACAAGGACGCCAGCAGCCTAGAGCTCCACAAGCTGGTCGGAATCCTCATGGACATCAGGGTCAACGTCACTGTTGTCTTCTCCAACGTAAACAGCGCCCGCCCTTTCTTTGAGGTGGTGGTGCAGAAGAACATCACAGGCATGGTGTGGGTGGCCTCTGAAGACTGGTCTTTGGCCCAAAACATCTGGCAAGTGCCTGGCATCCAAAGTATCGGCTCTGTGATTGGGATGTCAGTTGAGCAGGCAGAGTCTACAATGCTGGAACGCCTTGAATCTTGGAAATACGCAGAGGAAAGTGCTGTGTCTGAAAGTGCTGGCAGCACGGGGGCAGGTGGGGAAAACAGAAGTAGCAGCAGCGAGAGAACCTGGCTGAACTGCACCCAGCAGTGCCCAGGATGCCACCTGCTCGCCGCTGCCCCCAACACATACGATGCTCAGGCCTCTAACAACGTGTACTCAGCTGTGTACGCAGTGGCCCACGGTCTTCATGACCTGCTGGGCTGTGCCTCGGGGGTATGCAGCAAAGACAGAGTCTATCCCTGGCAGGTAAGAGCAAGGTGAAGAAGGATCTTCTTCCCTCTGCAGTGTGGAATTTTCCCCTGTGCTCAGGGGTTTTCCATCAGTCTGGGAGGCTCATCTCCAAGCAGAAGAGAGCAGGGCTGTTGTGGCAGCTAAGGCACTACGACAGCACTCGGGACTCTCGAGCCCCCTGCACTGCTCATGGTTCTAAGTCTCTTGGGCTCTGGCCACATGGGATAGGCACAGATCCTCTCTCAAAGGCTCTCCCTTAGCTGATGTCCCTAGCTGTGTGGGACTGCTTTGAGCCTTCTCTCTCTCTAGTCACTGCACAGTTGGTGCCTTTGTGGGCTTTAGCTGCTTGTGACAGGCCTGAATCTGGACCTGCACTTTAGATCATTCCTGTTTCTCAACCCTCTAGCCCCTTTAAGAAACTTGCACGAGGCTGTCAGCCACTGGAGACGTGCTGGTTGTTGGGGAGAGCAGAGCAGGTGACCTCCAGTACATCTCTCTGGTGACAAGACTCTCCTCAGTGGGAATCTTGCCATCAGGATCGACTCCGCTCTTACCCTTGTTTTACAGCTCCTACAGAAAATCAAGCAAGTAAACTTCAGCCTGCACAACAGCCAGATCTGTTTTGATGCCAATGGGAACATTCATAAAGGTTACGACATCATTATGTGGAATTGGAGAGGTCTGAGCTGGGCTTTTGATGTGGTTGGAACTTTCACTGTGAACCCTGACAGGCTGCTCCTTAACCGCAGCAAAATCCTGTGGCGTACAAAAGATCACCAGGTACTGTTCTGCATCCACATCTTGTTTATTGTGTACAGGCAAGCTAACTACATCCCAGCACTAGTTCTTGGGCACTTTCCCATTACAGGACAAACAGAAGGGCAGATGGAGGCAGTATGTGGGGAGGGTTCAGGGGATGCATTCTTAGCAGTGCCTTTCATCCTTCCAGAAAATTAGCAGGGTATGTGCTAAAAGGCTCCCAACTCCTACTTTTACCTTCAAACAACCTAATTTTCCCACTGTCTCTGGAAGAAGGACAACACAGCTCTCAGCTGCTGCCCAGGGTCTATCTGAAGGACAGCACCAAGCTGCCTGGTGGCTGCCCATCCTGGGCTGCTGTCTGTGCTCTCGCCTGTCCCATTCACACTGCCCAGCAGGCCCTGCCTCCACCTGCCTGATCGCTGCTGTGCTCCCAGCAGGCTCCCATCTCCATGTGCTCCCTGCCCTGTGCCGCTGGGGAGAAGAGGCTGCAGCAGAACCGCCACAGGTGTTGCTTCAGCTGCGTGGCCTGTCCAGCAGGAACCTTCCTGAACAGAACGGGTCAGTAAACTCCGCGCAGCTTCTGCCTCCCCTTCCCACTCAGCTCCTCTACCCCCACCCTTCCTCCTCATCGCATCAGCTCCTTGCTGCTGTCTTACCCTTCTCCTGCCCCCAGCCCCAGCAGCTACCTCTTTTCTCTCATGCTCTTTACCCCCTCTTTTCTCTCAGTCTCTTTTCCTCCCTGTGACCAGTAAAAACCTCTGAGCTCACCTAAATGCGGTCAGTCTGACTTCCCTGTTTGCTTACTTGTGGGTATGCAAAGCCTGCACCCTGCACTCAGCCCCATGCTTTCCGGGGGATGCTGCCAACAAGTTGTCAAGCACAGTCAAATAACTACCGGAGACAGTGCCAGCAGAGCCCCTTCCTTTGCGGAAGAGGGACAAGGGACACCTGGCTTGACAGCTGTTTCCTGCACCGCATCCTCCAGGAGGGAAATTGAGCCCAGTATTGCCTTTGTGCCCTGGATTGCACTGGTGTGGTCACCAGCCGCTCCCATGTCCTCAGGGCATATGGAAATGTCCCCTTCCTGGGACCGGCAGCAGGGATGGCCTGCCTCATTAGCCACCACGAGAAACCCCTTGTCAGCATGTGCTCCTGGTCCCTGGGCAGCCTTAGTCTGCATTTGCACTGAGGGTGGCAGAAATGGCCAGCTCTGACCAACAGTGGGAGCAGGGAACTCCTAGACACCAATCTGCGTTCCTTGTCCCGTGGCCAGGCCTGCAGGAGAGCTGCTGCAGACCCTTCCCTGTCTTGGCAGGTCACTGCTGTCTGCACGAGCCCCTTCCCGTCCTGCAGCCTGCGCTCCCCTAAGCCTTGTCCCACCTGGCAGCAGACTTCTGGGAAGTCCTTTGGGGAGCTTTTGGGAAAAGAGCCCTCGCTGCTCCTGCAGGCCCAGAGGCACCTGAGGGGAAGGAGCGGAACCAGAGGAGAGGGCGGCTCTAGCAGGCAGCCAGGGCTGCGGGGCACCGTGAGGTCTGGGTGCTCCACGAGGGCAGGTCACTTACCGGGGCCCGCGGTGTGCACCGCAGCTCAGCTGCTGTCCGGGCGCATGTCTCCTCCAGACCTCTACGCCTGCCAGGCCTGCGGGGAGGACGAGTGGTCCCCGGCGAGGAGCGAGGCTTGCTTCAACCGCACCGTGGAGTTCCTGTCCTGGGCCGAGCCCCTCTCCTGGGCGCTGCTGACCGCCATCGCGCTGCTCCTGCTGCTCGTGGCCGCGCTAGCCGCGCTCTTCGCCCGGCACGCCTCCACGCCGGTGGTCAGGGCGGCGGGCGGGCGGCTCTGCTTCCTGATGCTGGGCGCCCTGGCCTGCGCTTGCGGCAGCCTCCTCTGCTACTTCGGGGAGCCCACGCGGCCCGCCTGCCTGCTGCGCCTCCCGCTCTTCGCCGTCAGCTTCGCCGTCTTCCTCTCGAGCGTGGCCACGCGCTGCCTGCGGCTCGTCGCCATCTTCAAGCTGCGCGGCCGCTGCCCGCCGCTCCGCCGGGTCTGCCTGCGGCAAGGCGCCCCGGCGCTCTTCGTCGCGGCCAGCGCGGCGGCGCAGGCGGCGCTGTGCCTGGCGGCGGCGCTCGCCGACCCCCCGGG
>NW_023304569.1:0-1291 GCF_011077185.1 Oxyura jamaicensis | reverse complement strand
GCCACCCCCACACACTGGGGACGTGCACCCACTCTTTTCTCCCCCCCAGCTCATCTTCACACCCACGGGCCCCGTGAGCGCCGTCCGGCCCGAGAGCCCCGCACCTGCCCCGCCACCGGCCCCGCCGCCCGCCCCGCCACCCACCGCCCCCCAGGTGAGCCCCCCAGTGAGGGGGTAAGGCCCCCCCAGCACCCCTTTGTCCCCCCACCCCTTTGCCAGCTCCTCCCGCTTACCCGCTGCCATTGCAGGTGCACAGCCTGGCGCTGCGCCCCGCCGGCCCCCACCTCCCCGCCCTCGCCATGAAGCCCCCCGGCGGCCCCCCCCGGGCTGGCCCCCCCCGGGTCCCCCCACCCGAGACCCCCGGCGACCACCTCAAAAAGGCCGAGGGCCCGGAGGCCCGCACCCACCCCCTGGCCCGCGCCGCCGCCCCCGCAGCCACCCACCCGCTCGTCACCCCAGGTAAGGTGCCGCACCATGGGGGGTGGCGGGGGCGTGGGGCACCCATTGGGTGCTGGGGGACACACGGTGAGAGCTACGGGAAGGGAGGCTGCCGGGCGTTCACCCTGGAGTCTAATGGTGGGCCCTGTAGGGCCTGTGCGGGACCTGCAGCCCTTCTGGAAGTCGGGGCTGGGTGAACCGAACGGGGCCAGCTCTCAGCTGAACAGCCTGCGGGGTGTTCACTCTGAAGCCTAATGATGGCCCTCGCTGGCGTTTGCTGTGCGGCAGCACCCCTGCCTGCGCTGGGGACCTGCGGGCTTGTAGAAATCCCGGGTCCAGGGCTGGCGGGGCAGGGAGGCTGCGGGCCAGAGGGGCGAGGAGGTTCCTCCCCACAGCTCGCCTACCGGGGCGAAGGCTGTTGGCTCCCTGGGCACCCAGCACCCTGCTGGGGCGACCGAGCCTCGGGGTGCTGTGCTGATGTGCCTCCCAAAACGAGGACCCCACCGGGACAGCCTCACCCCGGCCACCAAGCCGCAGGAGCCGGTGCAGCAGCTGGCACCGTTGTCACTAGGCACCAGGGTGAACGGGTGCCAGGCCGGGCGCAGCCTCGCGGGGAGGGGGAGCTGGGGGAGACGTGCGGGGGGTGAGGCGCCGGTGACGATGCCACGGGCCCTGTCCCCGCAGCCTACGCCCCGCTGCAGCCGCCCCAGTTCCTGCAGCAGCCGCCGAAGCCGATGCAGCAGCAGTTCGTCATCCAGCAGCAGCAGCTGGCGCCCCGCGGGCAGCCCCCCTCGGGGCCGGCCGCCCCCCAGCTCCAGCCGCTGCCCCCTGCCAGCCCCAGCCCGGTCCCCCC
>NW_023304568.1:0-2655 GCF_011077185.1 Oxyura jamaicensis | reverse complement strand
TTTTTTTTTTTTTTTTTCCCCACAATTTATTCAGGAAAATGTACAAAACGCTCCCGGGGCCGCGCGGTTAGTCCTCCTCCTCCTCCTCCTCCTCGTCCTGGTTGATCTGGAAGTACCGCAGTTCATAGCTCTCCTTGCTGTTGGCGACCACGCGCAGCCAGTCGCGCAGGTTGTTCTTCTTCAGGTACTTCTTGGTCAGGTACTTGAGGTACCTGCGGGGACACCGACACGGCACGGGGCAGACGTGGGGCCGCACCGGCACCCCCGGGCCCCACGACAACCGCCCGCCCTCGCCCTGCGGCGAGGAACAGATCGCTGCCCTCGCAGGGCATGGCGGCGTTCCCCTCGCAGCACCAAGGAGCCCCATTTACTGCGCCCCCCACCCCGGGCTGGTTGCTTTCAGACCCCTCCGTGGCTCTGACAACCACAAATCCCCGTGGGAAGGAGGCTCCCCTGCAGCATGAAGGTCCCCAGCCACCGCCACCTCCCTGGGGACGGGGCAGCAGCCAGCACTACACCGCCCTGCACAGAAGCCCCCCTGCCCCACAGGGCTGGGAGCCGCCTCCCTGCTTCCCCCTCCAAGGGCGAGGTGGCTGCCGCACACCGGGCACGAGGGGCCACCTGTGTGGCCATTCTGGCAGAGAACAGCAGCAGCTCAACAAGCAGAGCACCTCCGTGGGCACGGGCACCATCCCCTGCTCCCTGCACGTTTCTCAGCAGCTCCTGGGATGCAGTGGGCACCACACTGCCTCAGAAGCCGCTCGGGTGCAGCACCAACGCTTTTAGAGCGGCACAAGCCAGCAGCGCAGCAGCTGTCCTTACACACAGTTCTCTTTCCACTACTTCAGACCTCCAGCTTCCTCGCTTGCTACCTCCACCACAGCAAAAGTCAAGTTTCTCAAAGCTAAGTAAAGGGCAGAAGCATCAGGCAGTCACAAGAACTAGGCAGACGCCCAGCAGGACGAGGGTAAGGACATGGCAGTGGAACAGCTTGGTTGTGCATCAACCCCTGAGCTCCATGCTTGTCTTGGCAGTTGCGCATCCTGCATGGCCAGCCTCCTGAGCAGGCATTTCAACCACGCATCCACCTCAAAATTCATTCAGAAACAGTCACTGTGCCAAATTTCACACAGTGCTTGGGAGAGTCAGCAGGCCTCGGTGCACCTTACGCACCAGGACCCCTCTTTGCTACTTCAGGTGTTTCCTCACACCTTCCTGATTTACAGAAGAGGTTTGGATCTTGCGGCCCTGGAAACTGGCACTGGCAACACCATCCTTAGAAACTCACGTGCACTGAGCAACCTGAGAAAAACGAAGCACCTCCTCGTGACACAGCCCCACAGCACTGCATGGGGAAAGCTCATGCAGGGGAGCTCAGTTCGGTCACAAGCAAAGGACCTGAAGCCATCGTTAACCGAAGACCAAAAAAAGAGTAGACTCCCCAGCACAACGCTCACAACGCCCTCCTGCAGTGACTTCCCACAGGCTCAGAGCTCGCCGCAGCCAGCAGCCTCCCAGCCACGCTGCAGCAGCACGGCAGGAAAGCCAGCCATCGTGCGCCTTGCGGGACGCCCCTGTGTCCTCACCTCTTTGAGAAGGGAACCTCTGAAGTAACAGTGATCTTGCTCTTGCTCCTCTCGATAGTCACTACGCCCCCGCCCAGGTTACCGGCCTTCCCATTCACCTTGATCCTCTCCTGCAAGAACTGCTCCTGAAAGAGGGGAAAGGGACAGCTTAGCCAGGGCCGTCTGCAGCTTGTTTGCGTTCAGCATTCCAACATTTTGGTTAGAACTGGGAAGAGACAAAATTACCATATGTCAACAAAAAGCAAGGAAAAGCCCTTTTCCTGCAGGCTGGGAGGCTTTGATGCTCCTCACAGCCAATCCCACCAGCTCACACCAGCCCATTCTCACCTTTACAAAAGTGATTTCCCCAAGCCTGAATGGACTACACAATTCAACACTTCCTACTTTCTGAACTGAGTTAGTGCTAGTGAAACGACAAGATGCTTTCCAATTTCTCTTGGACTTGATGATCTTTGGAGGTCCCTTCCAACAGCACTATTCTAATTCCCATTCTCAAAGGACATCTTTGCCACAAGCTCTCATCTCCAATCCATGCTCGTGCCCGCACACGGCTTTAGGCAGTTTGAACGCACTCATCATAGGATGCAGAAATTCAGTGCTCTCCTCCCACGTTGTTTATCAACGCTTAACAGAAAGCTGATTCCTTACAGAGCGAATACTAAATACCATTCAAAATACAGAAAGATGCGCACGCTTTAGGTGCAAATCGTTTAACAATAAACCTCGGACAGCCCCCACGCGTTTGCCCTCAGGGTGTTTCCTAGCGGTGCAAACTGCCCGGGAGGGGCTTCCTGCGCCCTCTGCCGAGGGGCAGAGACGGAGGGCGGCGGGCAGCAGCGCCGCAGGCCCCCACCGGCGGGGTCAGAGCCGCCCGCCCCGTGCGAGGGGCCCGGCACTCACGAAGTTGGCAGCGTCCATGATGCCGTCCTCCACGGGGTGCGTGCAGTCCAGCGTGAACTTCAGCACCTGCTTCTTTTTTTTGCCACCTTTCGCTGCCGGCTTCTTCTGCGGCACAGGGAGAGAGAGCACACCGTCAGGGGGGAGGGGGGGCGGGGGGAACAAAGGGGGG
>NW_023304567.1:0-8607 GCF_011077185.1 Oxyura jamaicensis | reverse complement strand
GCCGCCCGCGGGGGTCGCTCCGAGGCGGCCTGGCGCGAGTTCGCCGCCTCCTTCGTGCGCGCCGGCATGGTGCCGCCAACCGACGCGGGCCTGGCGGCTGTGGAGGCGGCGGAGGGCGCCGCCGTGCTGCTCCTGGCGCCGCAGCAGGTGGGCAGCGCCCGGCCGGGACGGGACCGGGGCCGGTGTCGGTGCCTCCGTCTCACGCCGTCTCCCCGCAGGCGCTGACTTTCACCGGGAAGTGCCGCCTGAGATGCCTGTACGGCGCCGTCCGCGTCCTGGGCTTCGCCATCGGCTCGCACCAGCCGGGGCTGCCGGTCTTCTCGCCGCCCACCCACTGCGCCCTCGCCCTGGAGGCGCTGCCCGCCGCCCGCCCGCCCGCCGCCGACCCCCGGCAGCTCCGCGCCGCCGCCCGCGCCGCCATGCGAGCGCACCGCGTCCGCCGCCGTGAGTGGGGGACGGGGACCGGGGGCTGTGGGCTCGCGGGCCGCTCCGGAAGGCCGCCATTTCGCGTGCGGGGCGGTGCGGGGCGGCCGCCATTTCGCGTGGCGTGCGGGGCCCGGCCGCCATTTCGCGTGCGCTGAGGGCCCCGCTCTTCCCCCGCAGAGGCGCGGGTGAAGGTGATGGCGCGGTTCTCGCCCGAGTGCGCCGTGGTGCTGCTGGAGCACCTGGACACGCCGGTGACACGGTTCCTGCTCAGCCTCCCGCCGCTCTCACGGCTCTTTGAGGCCCAGGTGAGTCCCGGAGGGCACCGCGCTGCCTGCTCCTCCCGGGCACCCGTCGTGGCGGGGCTGGGTTACGCTGCGTTTGCTGCTCCTTCCCCAAAATGGGCATCTCGCGGAGCGAGAGGAGCCGGCGCATGCAGGGCTGCCCCACTTAGCGTGCCTGCAGCAGTCCTGTCAGTACCCAGCAGCAGAGAGTACCTGTCTGTATGGCTTTACACGTGTCTTCCCAACCTTTTTCCTGCTCTCCTATAGAAAAAGGAAGAGTCTAGCTTCACAACAGAGGATGCAGTTCTGGCATCCGTTGGTATTATGAAATGTAGCCCTGATAATGGACTGCTGGTGTCAGAGAGCATGTTCCTAGCCCTGGAGGAGCTAATACAAGCATGTTGTGGTGAGTAGCACGCACTTGGCAGTTTTAGTGGCTAGAAAAAAGCAAACTCAGAGTTTTTCATAAGTTATAATTAGGGGGAAGAGTGTAGTTTAAAAGGAACTGATTAACGGTCGTATTGTTTTCAAAATAGTGTGCAACTTGAGCTTATATATCACCTCGACTGTGTTTGTGTCTCTACTGCCAGATAAGCACTTCAGTGGTATAAAGATACTTCTCAACTTGGTGTCAAAACTCTTTGGTTTTGCTCTTTGTAGTGGGTAGAAAAACATCTACTTCTTTATCTAACAACATTAAAGATATTGTGAGCATTTGGAATTAATACTAACTGGGTTGTAGTATTAGAGCTTTCTCTTCCTTTTAGGAGCCTCTTCCCTTTACATTGATAAATTTAACATACTGCTCTTTTAAAATATTTTTTTTATAAAAATACATCATAGTCGGAGCACGGATTCCGTAGGGTTTGCAAGTTGTTGTTTTGTTTTGTTTTCACAAATCTATGTAAATAGGGCACATCAGAATAACTCACTCTCAGCCCCTTTCAGAGTATGCTTTTTTTCCCCCCAGCGGAAGATGAAGGTGTACCTGTCATTATGGTGTGTGGTCCAAAAAGCATTGGGAAGTCAACATTTAACAGATACCTGATTAATCTGTTACTGAATCGGTGAGTTCTTTTCATGTTCTATGGCTCTTTAAGTACTGAATGTGGTTTAAGAGAAGAAGAAAACTACTGCCAAGATGCTCAAAAACGTTGTTTTTACTGGAAACTGGATATCTTCTTTTGGGGGAAAAAAAAAAAAAAAAAGCCTAGTTTTGTTTTCTCGTCTTTTCTGTATTCTTGCAGAAAAGCTGCATGCTGAAATATTTCTATTGAAATACTACTAACTACTAACAACAGCTTGGACTATATGAACTAATTGGACACCAAGCAGGGTTTAGTAATGAACTGAGATTTATAACATTTAAAAATACACAGAAGTTGTTGTTACTGTTTAAAGATTCTTGGCAGAACAAGGTGTAGAAGCTTATTATCTTGGCCGTTGCAGGCTTAAAATAAGGATTACGGAGTTCATAGATTTCAAATAGCTGATCTCAGAGTGCCTGGCTCATATGAGAGAGGTGGTACACTGGTTAGTACTACTTCTGATTTATTGTTCTAGTTACTCTTAAGACTGGATAGGCATGAAGCTATTGTCATACAAGCATATGAAATAAAGTGTGGTGTAGCTGAGCCCTTTAAGCTCTTGCTTAATATTTGCTCAAGTGAGGGAAGGGCAAAAGCAATTGGTGCTTTGACTGTTTAGTTTAATTTTCATTACCTGAAAAAAAAATGGATTGTGCTTCTGATGTATTCATAGTCATGTGATTCTTTTTTCTAGTGGATGCTAATATATGGGCTTCTTTCACTGCAGCCTTCCCTCTGTTGAATATATGGAATGTGACATAGGTCAAACAGAGTTTACGCCGCCTGGATGCGTGTCTTTAAGTAACGTAACAGAGCCGTTTCTTGGTACGTGCTTTGCTGTTTTCGACAGTTGCCAGAAACATCTTTAATTCCCAGAAGCTGCCTTTTGAGTTAGGGTCTGTACTTCAGGGGAAGTTGCCACGTCTACTGAAGATGCATGTAAAGAATAAAAGCCTATAAAAGTTTTCTTGACAGGGTTGTGTAAGCTCCATGTGAAAATCTTGATAAATAACATAGAGCTATTCTACCTTCTTGTTTTTCTCCCTCTGTATTTTAAAGGGAAGATTTGTGTCTATAAGTCTGTGGAAAAGGTTGCAACATGTCCGAGTGGATTTTCAACCTTTCAGATTTGTAGGGTCACTTTGGGAAAACTTTTCTTAGTTTTTAGTATCTGCAGATACAACTAGTTTGAGCAATGCCAAGTAGATCCATATAGATCACGGGCTGTCCTCACTGGAGGGGGGGGGAAAACAAGCAAACAGAAAAAAACCTACAGCCAGAGAAACTGTTAGTATTTGTGGTTTTGTGAATTTGGGCCTATGTCTGTCAAGTATCAGAGTGGTTTGCTTTTTGGATAGCTTGCCATAGGAGACTGTGAACTTTTAGAACTCAAGAACAAATAAATAATACTTTTAAAAAAAAATTGCATGGAGTCTTGCAAAACAAGTTCCTCTGTAGGTGCAGACTATACGAGAATGACTGTTAAAATGCTAAAAGAAGACAGTTTATTTCAAAAGGGGTTGCTTGTAGGTACTTAATAGGGATGGGGGGTTGCGTTTGAATTGCTGGAGGTATTAGAGGCTTGTTCTTAATTTCAGGTCCACCATTCACTCATCAGCAAACTCCACGGAAGATGGTGTATTACGGACAGACTAGTTGTGAGCAGGACACAGAAAGATACATCGATGTTGTGAAGTATGTGTTCAACTCCTACAAGAAGGAAGTGCCTTTAGTCATCAACACTATGGGCTGGGTGAAAGGTAAACACGACGAATCTGTTCTGAAGAGATGGTGAACCTAAGCACTATGCACCTATACTTCCTAGAGAGTCTAAAATAAGAAATAACAGTTTACTGCACTTGAGCTATTGTCACTCTTCCATAACAGCATTGAGACTTCGCTGCATGGTGGCAGTAATCAAGTTTTCTCTGCCTCCTAAAGGTGAGGGTTTGCTGCTTCTGACTGATATGATTCGGCTGTTATCACCCACTCACGTTGTTCAGATGGATGTGTACGACTGGAAAGCCATGGCTCCACTCACCCCTGAGTACGTTCATCTCGCTCCCGGCCTGTATACCAAAGGCAAACAGCAAGGCAAGAGCAAGCAAATGAATCTGAGTGCGGCAGAGAGCTGGAAGTCCTCTGAAGGGGAGGAAGATACGTCAGCTCCTGACTATAAACTGCTCTATGTCCATCCGGAATTCCCTCGAGCTGGGGTTGCAGGTGAAGCGTAAGTAGTAAGTGCTGTGTGGTGGTTAATTTGCTTAATAAAAGTATGCTTAGTCCGGACAGTAAATTAATGACAGAACTCTTGCATAGGCCTTCAGTGCCCCCATTAAATTGTTCAGATCCTTTAAGGTTTATTGTCTCCTGATAAGTTTGCCTGTTGTGGTGGTGGTGGTGTTGTGGTTTGGGCTTTGGTGGGAGGTGATTGAGGGATTTTTCAGTTTCTTCTGTTGTTGTTGTTGTTGTTTTTTGGGGGGGCAGGGTGCTTGTTCCTCCCTACACTGCTTCCAGTGTCTGCTATAAGTGATTTAGACTTCTATGCTGGGCATACTTTGTTTACACGCATTGAATACTGTCTCTTTTTTTCCCTAATTGGGAAGTTCCTTGCCTATTTCTAACAGACCTAGACGGTCATGAAATATCAGAGAAATTAACAAGTTAATTTGCTTACATTTTTGAAAGGCGTGATTTCCTGGACCTTGACTCTTTGTTGCTCATCTTAAATACTTTCTGTTGAGTCCGTTTTCCCTGAAGAGCCATTTAAGAAAGCAAGTGTACTATCCAGTCTCACAGCTTACTGACTGGAAGGTGTATGAATATCAACGTTGGAGAAGGGAGATGTTCTCTAATAAGAATTGTTTGTTTTTGTGGGTTTTGTTGCTTATTTTTTTTAAAAAAAGCTACATTTGGTTACTAGTGCCTCTTCAAAGTGACCTAAAATCCTGTGATTCCTTAGAGGTAACAAAAATATGGCTCTAAATTTTCTTCAGAGATTCAAGTTCTAAAAATTTAACTTGTATGAAATAGTGTCTGATCCTGCATGGTTACTCAGGAATGCCTGGGGGTTATCTGGCTGAATTGCTGTGTGTGTGTGCTGTCTTTTCTTGATTTGTTGCGGTTATTTTTCCAGGCGAGTACATAGCAGCATCTTACGTGACATGTCAATACTTGGTTATCTTGGTCAGCTGCAGCCTCCAGACATAGGATCAGTACTTCCGCTGCATAGTTTTGTGCCATACCAGGTAAATGAGCATCTTTGAAAGACCTGAAGATGTTGAAGGGAGTCTAATTCTTAGCATTTTAATTTAGATCTGCTTGTACTGTGAGTTGTTTTTGTTTTTGTTTTTGTTTTTTTTCCAGAGGAGGGAAAATTTTCTGTAATCTCAGGTAAAAAGCTGATCAATGTGTTTAAACATGAGGTTTCTGTTGAGATGTCGGTGTGGCATGTTTTCTGTGTGTTCAGTTGTTACTGTTGAAACTGTGTTTTGAGATAATGTCCCTCTGTAGAGAGGTGGGTCAGGTTTTGTGTGCTTAGAATTATCTTTGAACTCAAACCAAACTTACGTTGAGCTAATGAAACAGTTCTTTTTCTTTCCCTTTAGGTACCTTTTAATGCTGTTGCACTCAGGGTTATTCATACTGATGTTGCTCCTACCAATATCATGTATGCAGTGAATGCCAGCTGGGTTGGGCTCTGCAGGATACCAGACGAAATCAGATGCCAAACCGACGGGCCAGTCTTGCTGACACAGACACCGGTCTGTGATTGCCTCGGCTTTGGTATGTGAGCCTGGGAAACCTTAAGCTACGTTCTCACGTGTCATGTTTTGACAGGTATATTGCAGAATAGAAAGAGTAGAGTAGGTAATTCCATCAAAAACAAATGGAAAAGTAGGATTTGATTTCAGAACAATCAAAAACGTATTTTCTCTTCTATTACAAGCTGTGCTTCAAGTCCTTCACTTCTCTGTAACTTGTGGTAGCAGTTACGGAGAATGTCACTGAGCAGCATCTTCTGTAGCTGGCTTCTCTTGGGCCTTCATAGCTCAACAAGTTCATCACTTTCTGGATTTGTGTTTTCAATAGAAAATTCCAAATGGCTTATACAAAATTATTTAGCTGTCTGTGGGACTTGTTATTTCACAGCTGGTGGAGGGGGGTGAATGTTTTTCTTTCTCTAAACAGAGCTGCAATTGTAGTGTTTGTGGCCTGAAACATGCAAAGATTTCTCTAAGTGCTGATGTTTGCTGTGAAGACTCAGCTCTGATTTTGAGGAGCTACCTTGAGTTTCTGTAGGAACATAATGAACAAGGAAGGCATTCTGAGATGCTAGGTGCTCTTACCTATGCAGAGATGTTGGAAAAGTGGGATACAGAAATGCAGGGTTATTTTCCTCAAGATGTCTTGAATCCTTTGCTCGGTTCTGGAAAAGCCTCTTATTCAAATTGCTGCAGCCATAGTCAGTTACACAGTCTGAAGTGATTTGGTGGAGTTAGGACTGAACTTTCTATGTACTTCTTAGGAATTGTCCGAGGGGTTGAGATGGAGAAGAAACTTTATCATGTCTTGACACCGGTGCCTCCCGAGAACCTGAGACTAGTGAATTGTCTGTTACTTGGGAATATTGCTATTCCAAACTGCGTTCTTGTGAGCCAGGTAGGAGTTGCGTGGGAAGAGGGTGGGAAAAAAGGGTTAGGCTTGGTGGCAGATTTTCCATTTTCTTTCTTTGAGGCTCATGTGTGTCCAGAGCTGTCTGGGCATTAGTAGATGGTCATACCTGTAGGAAACTGCCCTTAGTGCAAAAAAACAACTGAGATAATGTTCTTGTTTTTCAGATACCAGAATATAGGTTCAGTGATAGCTTTCTCCTTTTCCCCTATTAAACTCTTGTCAGCCTGTTGAAAGGAAGGTGCTTTTAATTCAGTTGAAGATACAGGTCCATAAAGTTTTTTTTTTGTTTTTTGTTTTTTTTTTCCAGGAAGGAATTGAGGGAGAGATCCCTTATGTCACATCTGAATATAACTACAACATTCTGGGGTCTGGGAAGCTGAAAAAGAAGAAGCATTTCAAGAAGAGGGAGTATACTTACCAGTGTGATTACACTTGAAGCCTTTAGGACCTCTGACTGCAGGATTTGTTTTATATGGCAAGAGGCAAGTGTAGTCACAGAAGTACTGGCTACCACAGCTCCAAGAGATTTGGAACAAGTTTCCAATGTGTAGATACTAAAACATGTCAATTTTTAATAATGCTTTATATTTTCAGTATGTACTTTGGTGTTTTGTAATAAATACGTTAAAAACGGTGGTTTGGTTTGAATTTTTCCAAAGCGTGCCCTGACTTGGACATGTCTAATACAACCTGGGGGTGGTTATCAGCTCTTCCTTAAAGTAGTAGCCTGTAGCATGAAGTGATTCTCCTGACTGAAGCCTAGCCTGAAGTTAGCTCTGGATTTCAGAGAATTGATGCACTACAGCAGGTGGCTGCACATAAAACTCCACAGTAACTGTAACTTTATTTTACTCGCGTCTTAAGAGATTGCACTGTTCTCATACCAGTTGTCTCCTGAACGGTTGGTGAGCATAGTGCCTCCTCACTTGGGCTGCATGTGGGGTGGGGGGGTGGTAGGAAGTGCTGATGCTGTTGGGAAGGGAGGATGGGCTGTCCAAGGTCACTCAGGTCTCAGGTGGTACACGTGCTAACCCAGCTTTGGGGAAAAGGGCGGGTGTAATCAGCCATCCTGTTGAAACCACTGTACGTAAGGTTCATGTGCTTCAGAAACCTGGAGGAGCAGGTGTGTTACTTCACATCCTTTGTGGCCCGTTATCTTGCTTTTTTCAGCCTTTAGTTTGCTCTGGCTGTGCACCCTGTTGTGACTGAGATAAAATGCCTTGGGTATAAATCTGAGGAGAGCTCTGCTTCTGATGTGACTTATCACCCATCTCTTTCTAAAGGCATTGTGGGATGAGTGGAAGGTAAACTGGGCTGGAAGGGGAGAGGAATGTGTTCCTCATGTACTGCACAGAACAGCAATGCACTCGGCCTCATTTAAGTCTCACTTATCAGCTGAAGGACTAGAGGAACTCTGTTTTTGTTGTTTTTTGTTTGTTTGTTTCTTTTCTCGCCTTTGGGGGGGAGGGGGGCAGCAATTTGCACCTGAGTGAAGATGAGTGGGGGAAGTCACGCAGAGGTGAGTAAGCATCTTGGGCTAAGCTGAGAACCTGTTTGGGAACACCTTTTCCAAATAGATAACGGGAGAGCTGGGCGTTTAATGGATCCCGAACTGTGAAGATAACCTCCCTTCTGGATGTGGTTTCTGGTGCCGTGGTGTGACTTTGCCTGCAGCCCCGTGTGCTTATTTAAGCGATGTCCTTGGCCCCATCCCTAGGAGTGCCCGTGGCCGGTGCCCTCCGCGGATCCTCGGGGCCCCGCTGGCTGCGGGCAGCTCCTACGGGAGCGGTGCTCCGGTACCACGGCGTGCGGGCTGCCTGCCGCTGGGGCTGAGCACTCCGCGGAAAATGCCTTTATCTGGCTCCTAGGAGACCGCCTAACGCTCTAGAGCTGTACCTGTAAGCGCACAGATTAAACAAAGGGGCTCACTGCACGGGGGGACGGGCGGCCCCCAGACGTGGGCCGGAGCTGGAGGGCTCCGCGCGGCGTCGCTGCCTCGCAGGGCGTCAGAGCTCGGACCGGCCCCGGCCCCCCGCGGCTGGCGGCGGCGGCCTCCCCTGCCCGGCGGTGAGAACGAACGCGGAGCCGGGGGGGCCGGGGCCGGGCAGCGGCGCTGCGAGAGCTGCGGCGGGGCC
>NW_023304566.1:0-3830 GCF_011077185.1 Oxyura jamaicensis | reverse complement strand
GCAACCTCCCGCCGGTGCCACGCGTGCCCCTCCGCACACCTGCCAGCACGGGGGGCCCGGGCACCCCCGCCTCAGCCGGTTCTTCCCCGGCAGGAGGCCCCGGGGCACCCCCGAGCCGCTCCCGGAGTTGCCCCGCTCCCGCGGGCTCCCGGACAGAGTCCCCGGTGCCCCGGGCCGAGCCGTGCATGGGGATGCCCCGAGCTCCTTCCCCCTGGGCCTCCGCTCCCTAAAGGTGCTGTCCTCGGAACGGGGCCCGGCCCGCAGCTGGGGGAGCCCTGCAGCGAGCGACAGGTGCCCAGCACCCAGGCGGGCCCCAGGACCCCTCTGCCCCGCAGGAGCCACACGGTCACCGCGCTTCAGAGGCCGGGAGCGGGCAGAGGCTCCCTGCTGGCAGCCTGGGCACGGCCAGGCCACCGGAGCCGGCTGCGGCCTCATCACGGGCCGGGCAGCGAGACCCCGGCTGCCCGGGAGCTCTGCACCCACAAGACCCCCGGCTCCTGCACCCCCCAGCCGCGCTGGGCACGCCCAGGGCCCACGAGTGAACCACAAGGTGCCTGCTGCCATCAGCACCCAGCACTGCAGTGGGGCAGACACGTGTGCGGCTGGGGCACGACACCCTGCTGACACCCCGCTCTTTTCCCACGCTCACGTGGAGCTTCGCTGCCAGCCCCGGCGGCTGCGGGCAGCGCCCGGGACCCTGGAAGTGCTGAGCGAAACTGCTGCCTCACCGGGAGCCCCCGTGGGCGGTGGAGCCGCTGCGGCATGCCCGGGCAGCTCTCCTGGCCCTGCCGCGGCTCCACGGCGAGCGGCCCACAGGCACCTGGCTGCATGGGGCTGTGGGTGCAGGAGGAAGGGGGGCCTGGCATGGGCACCCCACTGTGCCCCCTCCAGCTGCAGGGTGCCAGCACCACGGAGCCGGGCCAGCCCTGGCCAAGGCTCCCAGCAGCACCAGAAGCAAGCTGCCTGTCCCTGCTCCAGGAGCCACCGGGGCAGGCCCTGGCTGCAGGCACGGGTGGGAAGGCAGCCCCACGGATCTCCAGGCACCAGCCCTACCGTGGGGCTCAGCTCTGCCAGGAGGTGCTGCGGCCCCACCGCCGCCTCCCCCCACTCAGCTGCCTGCCCCAGGACACCAAGTCCCCGTCACGCTGTGCCACCAGGCACTGCTGTTCTGCCTGCACGGAGGCTGCCGGCAGCAGGAGGCTCGGGGAGGCCGCAGCCTCGGGGCCTGTGCAGACGCCTGCCAGCACCTGCCCGAGCAGGAGGACGCCCCGTCGGGCCGCCCACGGCAGCAGCACTGTGCCCCTCCTTCCCCAGCCCTCCTGGTTCCCACTGCTCGAGGAAGCCCCGCGGGACGCCCAGCTCTCTGGGAACCGCTGGGAGCGATGGGCAGCCGGAGATTACACGGGGTTAGTGGGGATGCGGCGCCTCCCCTGGGGGTTCCCCCAAGGCCCCAAGTTGGACGCAGCTTCCCAGGCGCCCACCGTCTGCGACCGGGAGCTGGAAGGGCCACTGCATGCCCACGTGCAAGGCCGGGGACAGGCCCAGGCCTGACCCAGGAGCAGGGTGCGAGCGCTGCCAGGCCGTTGCGTCAAGGCGCCCATGCCGCAGCTTGCCTGGATAATTACCGGGGGGCCATGGCTGCGGCCAGACCATGCTGGCTGCCGGGGCCGAGCCCAGTGCAGGCAGCCAGGAGGCCGCTAGCGTTTCACCGCTGCTGGGGCAGGCGGTGGTGCCAGGCCGGGCTGCAGGCAGGAGGGACACGGCCCGAACCGGGGCACGGTGCCACGGCAGCTGGGGACCAGCCAGGCTCCCCCTTGACACACCCCAGACAGCACAGCGCAGCTTTGGCAAAAGGTTTATTTGTACAAAGGGGGTCCCTGGGGTCTGTACAAATAAATAGGGCTATGTACAGCTATGCACGGGGCGCTACCAGGGCCGCCAGAGCGGGGCGGCGGGCGGCGGCGGGGCAGCCTTGGGGCAGGCAGCAGTCGGCAGCTCCGGGAGGCAGTGGCGGGCAGCGGGCGGCGGCGGGGGGGCCAGCAGGGCGCCCAGGCGGGCCAGGCAGGCGCGGTACCCGGCGCGGAAGCTCTCGGAGGGCTCTGCGGAGAGGCGGCCGTCAGCGGCGGGCCGGGCCGCAACGGCGGGGGGCGGGCGGGCGGGGGGCTCACCTGGGACCGAGGGCGCGGCCGGCACCTCCTTGAGGAACTGCACGGTCATCTCCAGGATGTCCGCCTTCTCCAGCTTGGAGTAGCGGGAGCTCTGCGGGGCCGGCGGGTCAGCGGCGGGCACCGGCACCGGGCACCGGCGGGAGGGAGCGGGGCGGGCACGGGACAGGAGCGGGGGAGGGCGGGCTGGGGCGAGCAGAGCCGGGGGAGGGGGAGCGGAGAGGGAGGGCAGGGCCGGGGTCAGGGCTGCCCCGAGGGGGAGGGCGGGCAGGGAAGGGGAGTGCGAGCAGCGCCGGGGAGCGGGAAGGGGCTCGACGGGACGGAGCGGCGGGGGCGGCTCGGGGGCGGCTCGGGGGCCGGGGCCGCGGCACTCACGTCCTTGCCGACGAGCGGCAGGATGAGCGCCTTGAGCTGGTTGAGGCTCTCGTTGATGCGGGCGCGGCGACGCTTCTCCAGCAGGGGCTTGAGGGTCTGCGGGGAGAAGGGGCGGTGAGGGCGGCCCGGCCTCGACGGGGCCCTCCGGGGGGGCGCCGCTCACCTTGCGCATCTCGGCGGCGGGGCGGCGCGGGGGCCGCGGCGGGGAGCCCGGCGGGGACATCGTGCTCCGGAGCTCCGCCGCCGCCGCCGCCGCCTTTATGGGCCGCCGGGCCGCCCCGCCTCCCTCCCCGGGACTGCGCCGTCGGGGCAGGGCGGGCGGGCAGGGAGGCAGAGCGGGGACAGCGGGGCAGGGAGGCAGAGCGGGGAGGCTGGAAGGGAGGGCCGGGCGGGGACGGCAGGGCCGGGCGGTGAGGGTGGAAGGGAGGGCCGGGCGGGCAGGACAGGTGGGCAGGGAGGCAGGGAAGGAGGCGGGGAGGCCGGGAGGGAGGCCGGGGAGTCCCGGCCTCGCCGCTGTCCGTGGTGCTGGAGGCGTCCCCGCCGCTGTTCGCGGTGCTGAAGGAGCGGAGCCGGGACCGGGGCGTCTGAGCCTGCCCCGGTAACCGCCGTCGGTGCCCGCAGCGGCAGCCCCGCAGTGCCGGTGCCGCGAGGGTTGCAGGCCGCAGGGGGACAGCGGAGGCACAGCGGGGGCCTCACCTGCGGCTGCCGCAGGTCCGGGGACGCCCGAGGGGTGGGGGCACCCTGCCGGCACCCCGCGCCCCTCACCGCCTCTTTTCTCCAGCAGAGCGGTCCCGGACGGTCGGCTCCCGGCACAGCCTGAGATCTTATCTGAAAGTAAATTTCTCGTCCTGAGGGCTCGAAAACGGGGCCAAAACATGGCGCGCAAGGCTGCCGAGGGGCACAGCGGCTGCTCACGCCCGAGGCACCCCCTGCGCGGGGGGCACCGCCCCGGCCCAGCGCGCCCCCGGCCCCGTTCACCCTGCGGCCAGCCCGACCCCGCTCTCGGGAGACCCCGGCCCCGCTCCCCGCCGCCACCGACGTGTCCCCGCGCCGGCCCTGCTGTCAAGTCCGGCCCTCGGGAGAAATCGCAGCCTGCGAGACGACGGCAGGAGGCAAACCTGGGCTCCGCGGCTCCCCGCGCAGGGCCGGCCCGTTAACGCTGCCCGCCGGGGACTCAGGGCGGCGGGGCCGGTGTCACTGCCGGGGGCTGCGCGGACCCGGGGACACCGGCGGCCCCCGCCGCGCCCGGGCTAGGGGGCGCTGCGCCCCCGCCGCGGCCCCGGGTCCCGG
>NW_023304565.1:10795-22246 GCF_011077185.1 Oxyura jamaicensis | reverse complement strand
CGTGTCCCGTCCCATCTCCCACCCCACGTCCCACTCCCCATCCCCATGTCCCCCCGTCCCGTGTCCCCCCGTCCCTGTGTCCCCCGTCCCGTGTCCCCCCGTCCCGTGTCCCCGTACCGACGTAGATGCTGCCCTGGGTGTTGGCCATGACGTTGGCTCCTGGCGACTCCCCGTGCACCGGCTCCTCGCCGTCCACCTGCAGCCACCCACGCCGGCCCTGCCTGCGGGGCGCCGTCAGCACCCGCACCCCCCCGGCCCTCCCCGCCCCCCCGAGCCCCCGGCCCCCACCTCGCCGCCGTCACCCGGTGCCACTCGCCGTCGTTGACCGGGTCCTCGGAGACGATGACGGCCTCGCCGCTGCCCAGCTGGTAGCTGTGGGGGACAGGGGCTGAGCAGGGGGACGCGCGGTGGCACGGGGTCCCCGGGGACGCGCGGGTCCCCGCTCACCTGAACACCAGGTGCCCGTCCCTCAAGCCGAGCCCCACGAAGTCTTTGGCTTTGCCGTTCTCCTGCGGGTACGAGGGGGCGGTGAGCGCGGCGGGGACGTCCCCGTCCCCTCCCCGGGGGGGGGTGTCCCGGCCGCGTCCCCCCGCTCACCGCCCCGTGCCACAGCAGCAGCCCCTCGGCGCTGTCCGTCCGCAGCTCCAGCTCGATCGCCTCCTGCGTGTCGGGCGCGCTGCAACGAGACGGGGCCGGCCGTGGGCGCAGCGCCCGGGGAGGGCACAACGCCACGGGTGCAAGAGCGCAGCGGGTGCCACGATGCAATGGGAGCAACGATGCAGGGGGCACGGGAGTGCAGCGGGGGCGGCGATGCAAGGAGTGCAGTGGGTGCAATGGGTACAACAATGCAGCGGGTGCAGCGGGTGCAACGGCGCGGTGGGTTTAAGAGCGCAGTGGGTGCAACAACGCAATAGGTACCAACGCAATGGGTACAGCGAGGGGGGGGTGCAACAACTGCAAGCATGCAATGACTGCAAGAGTACGGTGCGTGGGATGGTGCGGTGGGCGCGATGATGCAAGAGCTGCAACAATGCAACGGGCGCAACGCAGGACGAGTGCTCAGTCCTGCTGGGTGCAGTGCTGCAGGAAGGCGTGCGGGGCTGCAGCAGGTGCAAAATGTGGCGGGCACAGCACTGCATGGGTGCAATGCCGCAGCGGGCGCAATGCCGCGGGCAGGGTGCAGCACCCCAGGCCTTGTCCCCAGCGCCACTCACCCGCGGGGGAAGAGGTGGCCGGGCAGGGCCAGGTAGGAGCCGTCACGGAAAGCGGCGCTGAACTGCCCGGGGGCATCTGTGGGGAGATGGGGTGAGAGGGCACCACTGAGCACCCCCGCACCAGCATCGGGTTTGGGTGCAAAAAGGGGGGAAATGGGTGCATGGCACCCCTGGGGACCATACCACCGCCCCCGCTGCCCTCCTGCCAGTCCCGGTCCAGCTCCGACAGCGCCGTGCCTGCGGGCGAGAGGGTGATGGGGACAGGTGGCGTGTCCCCACGCGTCCCCACGTGTCCCCCGTACCTCCCCACGTCCCCACGCTCACTGTGCTGGCAGTAGGGGCCGGTGTAGCCCTCGGGGCAGATGCAGGCGTTGTCCTTGCAGGTGCCGCCGTGCAGGCAGGGGTTGTGCTGCAGGCACCGGTCCTCCGCCCGCTCGCAGCGCAGCCCTGGGGACACAGCGGGTGGCACAGGGTGACACAGGCACACGGGGGTGGCTGAGCGCCTCCTGCACTCGCTCACCCTCCTCCCTTCAAACCCCGGGGTGATCCCTCGCACACGCAGGGCTCACGCACACAGCGCACGTAGCGGCACACGCACGCTGAGCGCAATGCGTGCACAGCAGATGCACACACGTGCGGTGCACCCTCACGCAAACACGCGCAGCGCACGAACACGCGTGGCAAATGCACGCCCACACCTCACAGCGCACACGCAACGAGCACACACGCACTCAGCACACACACGCACGCGCTCTGCACACCCAGACGCGCAGCACATGCCTGCAGCCAGCAGGTGCACGCACACGCTGCCCCCACCACGCACCCCGTGAGCACCCCCAAACCTCCCACACTCCCCCCCCCCCCGCTCACCGTTGAAGCCGGGGGGGCAGAGGCAGCGGAAGGGGGGGCTGCCGTCGGGCAGGGGCAGGCAGCGGCCCCTGTGCAGGCAGGGTGCGTGCAGGCAGGGCGAGCTCTGCCCGCACTGCCCCACGCCCCGGCTCCGCAGGAAGCTGTAGGACAAATCCACCTTCTTCCCGTTGATGGAGACCTGCACCGGACGGGGGGAAGGGGGGGGTTAACCTGTGTGTCCCCCCCCCATGTCCAGGGCGTGTGGAGGGGGGGCTGGGACTCACCTCGCCGATGCAGCCCTGGAAGGAGGCGTTGGTGGGGGGCTGCAGGGGGGGCTCCGCGCCCCCCAGGTAGAGCGGGGAGCGCAGGTTGAGCCCCTGGCTCTTGCCGGGCGAGGAGCGCTGCACCGGGGTGCCGCCGTCCACCACCAGCGTCCCGTCCTTGTGCACCCGCTCGGCCATCACCCGGTGCCAGCGTCCCAGCGCCACCGGCTCGGCGCTCCGCAGCACCGCCGGGCCTGTGACACCGCACGCTGGCACCGTGCCTCGGCCCCGCTGCCACCGCTCGGGGTAGAGGGGATGGGGACGGCGGGGGGCTCTGGGGGTGCCTGGGGACCCTGGCAGTGCTTGGGGACCCGGAGCGATGCCCTGGGTGATGCCAGGGGACTGCAGGGATGTTTGGGGACCCCAGGGGTGCTTGGGGACCCAACGGATATGCTGGCTGATGCCAAGGGACCCTGGTGATGCCTGGGGACCCCAGTGGTGGCAGGACACCCCGGTGACACCAAGGGATCCCACTGATACCCAAGGGAACGTGGCAGCACCTGGGGACCAAAGCGATGCCTGGCGACCCCAGTAACGCCCTGGACCCCCCCCCCGGTGACACCAGGGCCCCGTCGGGCCGCGCCAGCCTACCTGAGCCCAGCTCGTAGCGGAACTCGAGGTGGCCGCCGACCATGGCGAGGGCGACGAAGTCCTCGACGGGGGCGGCTTTGCCGGCGCTGAAGAGCAGCAGCCCGTCGGGCGCCCGCGGCAGGAACTCGGCCTCCACCCGCAGCTCGTGGTGCACGTTGGTGAGGGGCGGGTAGGACACGAAGGCGCCCGCCCCGCCGAAGGACGGCACGCTCACCGCCTCGCCTGCGGCAACGGTGGTGCTCAGCACCCGGCCGGTGGGGCCCGAGCCCCCAGCCCCATCGTCCCCATCTCCCCGTGGTGGTCCCCACATGCCCCATCCCCCTCATTCCCATCTCCTCAGGGCAGTCCCCAGCCCCATGCCTGTGTCCCTGGGGTGGTCCCCAACGCTCCGTCCCCACCACATCCACCATGCCCACCTCCCCAGGTGGTTCCCAGTCCCCTGTCCCCACCCTGCCTGTGTCCCCTCGTGCCTATCTCCCCATTGTGGTACCCAGCCCTGTCCCCAGGGTGATCCCCATCCCCATACCTGCGTCCCCAGGGTCATCCCCACCCCGACGCCCGTGTCCATGTCCCCACTGTCATCCCATCCCCACGCTTGTGTCCCCAGGGTGTTCCCAACCCCACATCCACGTCCCTGGGATTGTCCCCACCCCGTGCCCCTGTCCCCGGAGGGCTCCCAGCCCGGCGCCCCCATCCCCAGCCGTGCTCACCTTCGGTGCACCTCTCCCCAGACTTGCCCAGGTGGCAGCGGCAGCTGTAGCCCTGCCCGTCCGCGCGGTTGACGCAGGTGGCATCAGGCCCGCACGCCTCTGCCCGGGGAGGGGACAGAGATGGGCGGTGAGCGCCGGGGGGGGGTCGGCATCCAGCCGGGGGGGGCAGCGGGTGACGTCCCCGCGGGGTGGGCACCCACCTGGGTGGCAGTGCAGTGCCTGCGAGTACTCGCAGTTGCTGCCGGTGAAGCCGTGGGGACAGCGGCAGACGTAGGTGCTGCTCTCCGCGTCCTCGCAGACGCCGCCGTTCTGGGGAGGGGGCACAGGGATGAGCGCCGGGGAGGGGAGGGGAGGGGGGGGGGCGGTGCACGCGTGACCCCCCCCAGCCTCACCTGGCAGGGCCGGTCCTGGCACGTGGGGCAGTTGGCGACGCCGTGCGCCTGCAGGTCCAGCTCCCCGAACGCCACCTCCTCGTTCTGGATGCGGAGCTGCCGCACGCAGCCTGCGGGACGTGGCGGTGTTGGGGGGGTGGGAAACACGCTCAGCCCCCCCAGCCCACCGCTCAGGCCCCCCAACCCCGTGCCCCAAAGCTCGCCGCTCACCCACGAAGCCTTGGCTGAGCCCCGTCTTGGCCACGGCAGCGTAGTCGGGGTACCCGCCGAGGTACAGCTCCTCGTTCAGGTCCAGCCCCTGGAACTTGCCCTGCGGGCACAGGTGGGTGGGCACGGCTGCCCCCAGGCCACCCCCCCCGGCCCCCCTGTCCCCCCCTTACCTGCGAGGTCCCGTTGACCGGGGGGAGCCCGTCCACCACCAGCGAGCCCCGGGTGAGGTTGCGGAAGAGGCGCACGGTGTGGTACTCGCCCAGGCGCAGCGGCGTCGGGTGCCGGATGGTGGCCATGCCCGAGCCGGCGTCAAACCTGTGTTTGTGGGACGAGGTGGGCACGCACGCGGCGAGGACGGGGGTGCTGCCCCCCCAGCCCGCGGTGCCCACCCGTGCACTCACTGGAACTCGGGGCGCCCGCCCACCAGCCCGAAGGAGATGAAGTCGGCGCCGCTGCTCCTGCGCTGCCCGTTGTAGAGGAGCATCCCTGCGGGGAGGCAGCGGGGTCAGCCCGGCCGCAGCGCGCGGGGACCCCGAAACACCCCGGGGAGGGGGGAACGCAGAGGTCCCCGGGGTGGGCGCTCACCTGAGTACAGAATGAGAGCTAAAGGAGGGAGAGAGATGGAAGGGCGGACGGACAGACGGAGGAGGAGAGAGAAGGGGTGAGAGAAGGCCGGCGCGGCGCGGCGGGGCTGGGAGGGCCGGGGGGCCCCCGCAGCGCTCACCATCGGCGGCGTCGGGCCGGAAGGTGATCTGGATCTCGAACGTCTTGTAGGCGTCCTTGATGGTGGGCAGCGGCAGGAAGGAGCGGGGCGTCTGCGTGAAGTAGGGCACCAGGTGCTCTGCGGGGACACCGGGGGGTCAGCCGGGCTGGGGACACGGCCACCCCCCTACCCTCCGCACCAGCCTGTCCGTCTGTCTGTCCGCGCTCACCTCGGACCTTCAGCACGTAGAAAGCCGTCTCCTGGCCGCGGCGGTTGGTGGCGGCACAGGCGTAGACGCCGGCGTCCTCGGGGCGCACGGCCGGCAGCGTCAGCGCCGTGCCCTCCACCCGCGCGCCCGGCGGCAGCTCCCCCTCCAGCTGCGGGGACACCGGGGGGGGCTCAGCACCCATGGGGGTCAGCACCGACGGAGGTCACCGCCCCATCCCCACGTCCCCGCTCACCTTGCTCCAGCTGATCTCCGGCACGGGGAAGCCGGACGCCAAGCAGGGCAGAACGGCTACCGAGCCCGCCGAGACCTCCTTCACCTCTGGCTGCCCGGCGATGTGGGGGGCAGCTGGGGACAGACGGAGCTGTCACCCCCCCTGCACCAGGGTGGGGGACACCCTCCCTGCTCCGCATCCCCGTCTGCGCTCACCCTGCACGTGGAGGATAACGTGGGACTGGACGGTGCCCACGGCATTGGTGGCGGTGCAGCGGTACTGCCCCGCGTCCGCCCGCTCCACCCGCTCGATGGTCAGGGTCCCGGCACGAGCCAGCACCCCCGGCCGGATGCGGCCCCCCACTTTGCTCCAGGTGACGTGGGGCTGGGGGTCGCCCAGCCCCAGGCACTCCAGCTCCACCGCCGTGCCCGCCAGCACCGTCTGCACCGCCGTCCGGATGTTGATCAGGGCCCTGGGCAGAGCTAGGGGAGGGGCAGTGGGGTTTTGGGGTGCCCCCACGCACAGGGAGGTAACACAAGAGAGAGAGATGGGGGGGAGCAGGGACCCCGTGGACTGGGGAGATGGGGGGTTTTGGGGTGCCTGTGGATATGGGGAGACGGGGGGTAGCAGCGTGCCTGTGGGCATGGGGAGAAAGAGGGGGCATTGGGGTGCCCATGGGTGTGGGGAACAAGGAGAGGTCCCAAGGTGCCCGTGGGGGTGGGGGGATGTGTGGGACTCTGCGGTGCCTGAGGGCACGGGGAGAGATCGGAGGTACTGGGGTGCTAAGGGGAATGGGAAGAAGTATGTGGGCGTCAGGGTGACCGTGGGCGTGGGAAGAAATAGGGCGTACTGGGGTGCCCGTGGGCATGCAGAGATGGGGGAGCCAGGTGCTGAGGTGCACGGGGAGAGACTGGGGGGTACCAGGGTGGCCACGGGTATGGGCGTGACTGGGGCAGGGGGGTGCCTGCGGGGAGAAATCAAGGGGGTTCCAAGGGGCATGGGGAGAGACGGGGGGTACAGGGAGCCTGTGAGCATGGGGGAACGGGGTCAGCAGGTGCCTGTGGGTCTGGGGAGATGGGGGGCTCCGGGGTACGTGAGGGTGGGGTCAGCAGGTGCCTGCAGGCAGAGCAGGGGGCCTGGGGGGAGCAGGGTGCCGGTGCTCATGGGGACGGGTCGGTGGGTGCCTGTGCAGACAGTCCCGGTGCACGGGTGCCGCTCTTACCCTGGACGGTGAGGGTGGCCCTGTCCTCCGCCTGCCCGCCCGGCCCGCTGGCCCGGCACACGTACACCCCCTGCGCCCCCCGCGCCAGCTCCGGGATCCTGCCGGGACACCGGGGGGCACGGGTGTGGGACCTGCGGGGCGCAGGCGAGCGGCCGGCGCCGCCCCGTGCCCCTCTTACCGCAGCACCCCGTCCCGCACGCTGTGGCTGGGGGGCAGCTCCCCGCCGTCCTTCAGCCACTCCAGGCGCGCCCGCGGGTCCCCCGAGACGGCGCAGGCGAACTCGGCCGTGCCGCCCACCCCCTTCACCAGGCTCCCCGGCGTCACCCGCACGGCCAGGGGACCGCCGCCACCAGCGCCACCGTCACCTGCGTGGGACATAGAAGTGTCACCATGCGGCACGGGCATCCCCGGCGTGGCACGGGGCACCCCGGGGTGCTCACCGTGGACGACGACGCGGGCGAAGGTCTCGGCGGTGCCCACGCGGTTGGTGACCAGGCAGCGGTAGGTGCCGGCATCAGCGGGCAGCGCGGGGATGATGCGCAGGAGGCCGGCGCGGGGCACGGCGCGGGGCGACAGGCTGCCGTTGAGCTTGTCCCAGGTGTAGAGCAGCGGCGGGGTGCCGTGGGCCAGGCACTGCAGCTGCACCGCATCGCCCGCGTGCACCGCGCTCTCCTCCGGCAGGCTCGTGGCGTACGGCGGCGCTGCGGGGATGGACGGAGACGTCAGCACCTGGCAGCACGCAGCGAGGCGGGCGGCAACGGGAGGGCTCGGATGGAGGTGGGTGAGGGGTGGGTGAGGGGTGGGTGAGGGGTGGGTGAGGGGTGGACCAGACCACGAGGAAGGGCTGGATGGAGGCACTGAGCAGAGACGGAGGTGCGCAGGGAGGAGTGCTGGGATATGACCAAGGAGAGGGGATGGATGGGGGAAGGTGAGCAGGAATAGCGATGGACGTGCACAGGAACGGGTGGAATGGAGAGGGAGGGATGGAAGGAGGGGTGTGGGTGACGGCCGACGTGCACAAGGATGAGCGCTGGGATGGATGAAGGAGGACAGATCCACGAGGGAGGGAGAGCGTGAGCAGAGACGGAGCTGGGCTCGGGCAGAGGCAGGACAGAGGAGCACAAGCGATGAGCAGAGAAGGAGGAAGGGACAGATGGACAGAGAGAGGGCAGCGAGGGAGGACGGGACCAGCAAGAGCAGGAGGCATCTGGATGGGGGATGGGGCGGGCGGAGGGAGACCCGCAGCCCCCTTACTCTCCACGTCGAGGGTGACGAAGACCTCGGCGGAGCCGGCGGGGCTGCTGGCATTGCAGATGTACTGGCCCGAGTCCTGCTGCGCGGCGCGGGGGATGACCAGGCTGCCGTTCACCACCCGGTGCTGCCAGGGCAGCGGCGCCCGCAGCTTCGACCACTCGATCCGGGGCGCCGGCTCGCCTGCGGGCACGTCGCCGTCCGTCACCCGGGGCAGCGGGGGTCCGGGCAGGTGCCCCCTTACCCCGGCCACCGTCCCCACCCCGTACCTGTGGCTGAGCAGTGCAGCGTGGCGGTGTCCCCAGCCACCACGGTGACAGCGGGCGGCGCGGTGACCTCGGGGGCCCCGGGGTGCCTCTGTGCTGTCTCCACACTGACGTCCACACGGGCTTCCGCCGAGCCCATGGCGCTGTGTGCCATGCAGATGTAGGTCCCGGCGTGCTCCGGCTTGGCCGGCGAGAACTGGCGAGGGGACACGATGGGTGGTGAGCACCCGGCACGTCCCAGCGCCCGCAGCACCCCGGGGTGCCCCATTCACCTGCAGCACGGCCTGGCTGTCCATGTGCAGCAGCATCTGGTGCTCCAACTTCTGCCGCGAACCCAGACGGCTCCAGCGCACCAGTGGCCGTGGCTCGCCCCGGCCCAGGCACTCCAGGCTGAGGGATTTGCCCTCCTTCACTGTCACGGGGCCTGGGGGCATCACTGACACGGTGGGGGCACCTGGAGAACAGGGAGGGCATCAGCGCGGGGATGGGCATGGGGACACCACCACGCTGGGGGCACCTGGAGGACATCAACATGGCCACGGGGACACTGCTACTCCAGGGGCACCCGGAGGACACGGAGGGCATCAGCATGGGGATGGAGGTGGGGATACGGCCACCCCAGAGGCACCTGGAGGATATTTACAGTGGGACATGGACACCACCACCCCAGGAGCATCTGGAGAACATCAGCAAGGGGACAGGGATGGGGTCACCACCACCCTGTGAGACCTGGCCCACAGAGAGGACACGGGGATGGGGACACCACCACCCCGGGGGCACCTGCAGCAACGAGAGGACATCAGCATGGAGACAGGGACATCAGCATGGGGGTGGGGACACCACAACCACCCCGGGGACAACAGAATGGAGATAAGGAGACGGACACCACCAGCACCCTAGGAGCACCTGGAGCATGGGGAGGACACAGGGACAGGGACGGGGACACCCCGGCCACCTCGCACCTTGCACCAGGAGGTTGACAACGCTGCTGGCGACGCCGAAGCGGTTGGAGGCCACGCAGTGGTAGGCGCCCTGGTTGCCTGCGTGGGCGCCGGTGATGGAGATGACGGAGCCGTTGGTGCTGATCTTCACGTTGTCTGGGCAAGGAGGAGGTGTCAGCACCGGAGCCACCGTGGGGACCACGCTGGGGCCACCCCAGGGACCACCGTACCTTGGAGGTGTTGGCCGGGCCCCATCCGCCAGGTGACATTGATGGGCCGGGCACCGTCGTGGATGCGGCACTTGAAGGTGGCATCCTCACCCGGGGCCACAGCCATGCTGTGCGGGTCGATGGAGATGATGGGGCTCTGCAGGCCTGTGGGGACAAGGGGACAGGGGAGCCACCGAGGTCACCCACGGCCCTCCCCGTCCCGGTGCCCTCCCTCGCCCCGCGGCCGCACTCACGGTAGCTGGAGCTGTCGTGGGAGGTGACGGTGACGGTGACGGTGGCCTCGCGGGAGGTGCTGCCCACGTCCGCCCGGCACACGTACTCGCCCGAATCGGCCACGGAGAGCTGCGACAGCCGCAGGCGGGACCCCGACATCTGGGGGGAGTGGCAGGGGGTGGCATCAGCTGGGCACGCAGGGCCACCGGCCCCCGTCCCGCCACGTCCCCCCCTACCTGGTGCTTGGCGGGCAGCGACCCCCCGCGCTTGTACCAGGTGATGGTGGCCTGGCCCTGGCCGGCCACGATGCAGTCGAGGTCCAGGGTCTGTCCCTCGGTGACGGAGGACGCCGAGGACTCGATGCGGATGGGCGGCGTGACGCCGGCGGCTGCGTGGGCAGAGTTAAGGGTGAGGCGCCCCCAGCACCAGCAACCAGCACGGTCCCCGTGTCCCCGGCCACGGCGTGCCACTCACGGTGGGAGGGGTTGGCGCCGTCATCGATGGTGACGACGAGGGACGTCTCCTGCGTGACGCCGCCCGTGGTCACCCGGCACACGTACTCGCCCGAGTCGGCCGCGGACACCTGGGGGATGCGCAGGCGGGTGCCCGACACCTGTGGGGGACACGGGGGGGACATGTTGGCACTGGAGGTCGGGGGGACGGGGCAGGATTTGGGGTGACCCCCCTGCTGCCTGCACTCTACCTGGTGGCCGGCGGGCAGGGAGCCGCCGCGCTTGTACCAGGTGACGGTGGTGGGGCCGGATCCTGCCACCACGCAGTTGAGGTCCAGGGTCTGTCCCTCGGCGATGGCGGAGGACGAGGACTCGATGCGGACAGGCTGGGAGGCGCCGGGGGCTGGGGACAGGGAACGGGGACATTTGGCACCGCGGTGGCACGTGCCCGTCCCCAAGCACTGCCCTCCCACTCGCACTCACAGTAGTAGGTGCCAGCGCTGCTGGGAACGGTGACGATGACAGATGCCTCCTGCGTGGTGCTCCCCAGGGTGACCCGGCACACGTACTCGCCCGAATCAGCCACTGACACCTGGACGAGGCGCAGGTGGGTGCCCGACACCTGCGAGGGGACACGTGGGGACACGTCAGCACCGAGAGCGGGGACTGGACAGGGTCCGGGGCCCTGCACGGTGACACCAGCTCCTTGCGCCCTACCTGGCTGTTGGGGGGCAGAGCCCCCCCCCGCCGGTACCAGGTGACGTGGGGGTGGCCCTGCCCGGCCACCATGCAGTTGAGGTCCAGGGTCTGTCCCTCGGTCACAGCAGCGGACGAGGTCTCGATCCTCACGGGTGGTGTGACACCCACAGCTGCGGGGTGGCAGGGTCAGCGTGCAGCCGCCCCCCCTCGTGTCCCGGTGTCCCCCCGCTGTCCCCGTCCCCGGTACCGTAAGAGGAGCCGGCGCCGGTCTGGATGGTGACGATGAGGGACGTCTCGTGCGTGACACTGCCCGTGGTCACCCGGCACACGTACTCGCCCGAGTCGGCCGCAGACACCTGGGGGATGCGCAGGCGGGTGCCCGACACCTGTGGGGGACACACGTGGGATGGGGAACACGCACTCTTTGGCACCCCAAAAACCCTTCTTTCTGTCCCAAAATACTCCTTCCATGTCCCCACCCACCTGGTGCCTGGCGGGCAGGGACCCCTCGCGCTTGTACCAGGTGATGGTGGCCTGGCCCTGGCCGGCCACGATGCAGTCGAGGTCCAGGGTCTGTCCCTCGGCCACCGAGGAGGAGGAGGACTCGATGCGCACCGGGGGGGTGACACCAGAGGCTGGGGACCAGGACAGCAGGGTCACCCCATGGGGATGTGGAGTGACATGGTCCCGTGGGGACTGTCCCTGCCCGGTCCCCACTCACGGTAGGAGCCGGCCGCGCTGGGCT
>NW_023304565.1:2990-10785 GCF_011077185.1 Oxyura jamaicensis | reverse complement strand
CGCGGGGCTGGCGATGACACAGTTGAGGTCCAGGGTCTGTCCCTCGGCCACGGTGGAGGACGACGCCTCGATCCTGACGGGGGCTGTGCCACCTGAGCCTGGTGGCCCTGGGAAGGAGGACGGAGCGATGGCAGGGAGATGGCACGCCACCCAGGGCCACCCGCGGCCACCCGCAGCACTGAGCCCGGCCTCACCATAGGACAGCCCGGAGCCGGACACGACGGTGACGATGACAGATGCCTCTCGGACGGTGGCTCCCGAGTTCACCCGGCACACGTACTCACCCGAATCAGCCGCCGTGATGTGGGGGACGCGAAGACGGGACCCCGACACCTGGCGGGGACACGTCGGTGTCAGAGAGAGGGGGGCAGGGCAGGATTTGGGGTGACCCCCCCGCTGCCCATGCCCTACCTGGTGGCCGGCAGGCAGGGAGCCACCGCGCTTGTACCAGGTGACAGTGACATGGCCAGATCCTGCCACCACGCAGTCGAGGTCCAGGGTCTGTCCCTCGGTGACAGAGGGGGACGAGGACTCGATGCGGACGGGTGGCGCAGCCCCTGTGGGGAGTGGAGCCGGCTGCAGCTCTGGCAGGCACCCAGGGTGCCCCCAGAACCATCCGCAAACCCCAGTGGTGTCCCCAGAGCGGTGTCCCTGACCCTCACCTGGCACCACCACCACCTCGATGCTGGCGCGGGCTGTGCCGGCGGCGCTGGTGCCCACGCAGAGGTAGATGCCACCATCGGCCACCGTGATGGAGGGGATGAGCAGCGTGGCGATGTCGGTGCGCTCAGAGCGGGACTGCGGCATGGGGATGGGGTGAGCGGCACCCAAGATGTACCAGCACCCCAGGGGAGCACCCACGGGTGCTCACGCCCGGCTCACCTGTGGTGGCAGGGAGCCCCCCTGCTTCTCCCAGGAGATGGTGGCCGTGGGTGACCCCGACACCCGGCAGTACAGCCGCACCGTGGAGCCCTCCTGCACCTCCGTCCGCTCCGGGCTCACCTGCACCTGGGGCTCACCGGCACCTGCAGGTGGCACGGGGTCAGCGCCAGCACCGGGATGGGGACATCGGGGACATCGGGGACAACGCTCACCTTGCACATGGAGGAAACCCCGCGCCGTGTGCTGGCCGGCGCTGCTGCGCGCGCGGCACATGTAGTGCCCCTGGTCGGACGGCTCGACGGCGCTGAACCGCAGCGTCCCGCCGTGGGCGACCGCCCGTGGTGGCAGCGCGCCTGCGGGGACAGAGCGCCACGTCACCCCTGCCACGTCCCCCATCCTGGTCCCCTGGTCCCCGGGTGTGGCGAGCACCTACCGAGCCACTCGAGGGTGGGCGCGGGGCTGCCGGTGGCCACGCAGCGGAACTCAGCTGGCTGCCCCGGTGCCACGCTCAGCTGCGCCGGCTCCACGGTGGCGGTGGGGGCGGTGGCGGTGGCGGCTGCGGTGACACGTGGCGGGGTTCAGGGTGTGCCGGCGCCACCCCCGGCGCTGTCCCAAAGGGGTGGCACGAAGCGGAGGGTGGTGTGGCGCGGGGTGCACGGTGGAGCCCCGGCATGCAGCGGGCAGGGGGTGCGTGTGGCCCCCCACAAGACGTCCCCCTGGTGACTTACCAGGTCTGTGCCCCTCCATAAACTCAATGGGTCCATAAAACATCTGGGTCTTCGAAGGGGCTGCAAAAAGGGGGGGGTCAGGTTTACAGTCGGGGCACACAAGCCCATCACCCCGGCATCTGGGCTCCGCAGTGCTGCCAGGTTTTCCACAAGAAGCTTTCACCCGCGCCAACAGCGAAGGAACGCGGCTCAACCCCTGCCAGTTTGGGGGTGCAGAGCACCCGGTGCCCCCCCAGGCTTGGGAACGCACCCTGGACGTAGAGCGTGGCCGTGCCCTCGTCCATGTCCAGCATGTTGGAGCCGGTGCAGACGTAGACGCCGGCGTCCTCGGGCTGCACGTTGCGGATGGTCAGGATGCCGTTGAAGTCCATGGCGCGCGACGGCAGCGTCCCGTGGTTCTGGCGTGTCCACACCAGGGTGTAGGCGGGTGACTGGGGGGCGAGGGGGAGGAGGGGGGTGAGGAAGGGCCTGCTGGGCACCCAGGGGTGTCTGTGTGTCCCATGCGGGTGGCTACGGGGCCTGTGTGGTGATGTGGGCACCCAAGAGTACCCATGTGCCTTGCACGACCCAGAGAGCACCCAGGGGTGCCCACGTGCCCTACATGACCCAGACAGCACCCACGGGTGCCCAAGTGATGCAGTGAGCACCCAAGGGTGCCCGCATGCCCCCCCGGCTCACCTTGCTCTTGGCCGTGCAGATGAAGGTGACATCGGCGCCAGGCTTCACCCGCTGCACCCTCTTCTCCTCCACGGTGACGGTGATGGGCTTGGTGGGTGTCTCTGCACCGAGACGAGAGGGCTGAGCCCCGTCCCCTGCCCCGTCCCCTGCCCTCCCCCCCCCCCCGCCACCACCGTGCCCTACCGGTGACGATGACCTCGGCCCGGCTGGCGTTGCTGTGCTGCAGGTTGCGGCAGGAGCAGACATAGACGCCGGCCTCGGCGGGCTGGATGCTGGCGAAGTGCAGCTCCTCGCCTGGCGGCGTGGGGCGGGTGAGACCCCGGCGTCCCGGTCCCCGTCCCCATCCCCGTCCCTGTCCCCAGCCCCCTACCTTGCCGCCGGCTCTGGGCGCTGCTGGGCAGGGGCCGCCCGTCCTCCCGCGACCAGTGGTAGTAGAAGGGGGGGTCCCCGCTGGCCTGGCAGCGCAGCGTCACCGGGCTGCCCTGCGGCACCGCCGTGCGCAGCGGGTGCACGCGGACCGCGAGGGGGGGCGGCGAGCCCTGCGGCACGCACGTCTGGCCCCGCACGCTGGGGTCCCCCACGTAGCCGGGAGCACACCTGCGGGGGGGAGCACGGGGTGAGGACGTGGGGGGGCGTTGGGGTGAGATATCGGGGTGGGAATGTCGGGGTGGGGAAGTTGGAGTGGAGACAGCAGGACGGAGAAGTTGGGGTGGAGATACGGAGGTGGAGGTACCGGGATGGGGGCACGGGGGTGAGGACGTTGGGGTGGGTATATAGGGGTGGAGGTATCGAGATGGGGATGTTGGGGTGAGATATTGGGGTGGGAATGTCAGGGTGGGGACATGAGCTGAAGATACTGGGGGTGTTGTGGGGGGGGGTTGGGGTGAGGATGTGGGGGTGGGGATATCAGGGTGGGAACATTGGGGTGAGGATGTGGGGATGGGGACATTAGAGTGAGGATATGGGGGTGACGACATTGCAGTGGGGCTGTTGGGGCAGGGATATGGGGCGACACTGAGATGGGGACAGCAGAGTGACGGTACCGGGGTGGCAACATCGGGGCGCCCCCGCGCCACTCACCGCTCGCAGTACTGCCCGGCATAGCCCGGCGCGCAGGCGGTGCAGCGGTACCCGCCGCCACCCAAACTCTCGCAGGTCTGTGAGAACCTGGGGGGACAGGGAAGCATCGGGGACCGTCCCCTCCCTGCGCCTCCCCCCCTCTAAGCCCCTACAAACACTCACTGGTTTTCGGGGTGCACGAGGGGGCAGGCGCAGGGCTGGCAGTCCTCAGGGGTGCCGGCGGTGGCGTCCCCGTAGAAGCCGGGCGCGCACTGGTCACAGAAGTCCCCCGCCGTGTTGTGCAAGCAGCCCTGGAGGGGGGGGCAGCAGAAGGGGGGGTGCATGGCTCTGGGAGGTGGCCCCAGCACCCCAAAAAGCCGCAGGGCACCATGACCCCCCCAGGGGGACTTACGGAGCAGAGGCCGCTCTCGGGGTGGCAGGTCTCCGAGTGGCCGTTGCACTCGCAGAGCTCGCAGTGCCCCAGGTACAGCCCCCCCCCCGGTGCGCGTGTAGCCGGGGGCACAGTCCTGCAAGAAGGAGCAGGGATGGGGGGGGGCTCAGCACCATGACCCCCCCACACCTCCCACAGACCCGGAGCACGCCGGGCGCCCCGGGGGCCGGCTCACCTGGCAGGAGAGGCCGCGGTATCCGGGGGGGCAGCGGCACTCCTCCACCTCCAGCGCCGGGGGGAGGCCGGGCCGGGGGGGCACGGCCACGTCCATGCTGACGCCGGCGATGCTGGACGAGGCCGTGCTGGTGGCGTAGGTGGCGCGGATCAGGATCTCGTCCAGGTCGGCCAGCGCCATCAGGAGATGCTCCCGCGTGGCCGGCTGCCCGTCCGGCCGCTGCCAGTATTGCTGCGGGCAGGGAGGTGCTGTTAGGGGGGCACAACTCTGCACACCCCCCCAGGTGCCGGGGGGGGGCAGGTGCCCGCTCCTACCTCCCGAAAAACGATCTCAAAGGCGTGCGGCGTGCCGGGGGGCAGGTCGGGCTGGTGTGCCACCAGCGTGATGTCGTTGCCCTGCGGATATGGGGGGGGGTCAGGGGGTCCCGCTGCCAAACCCCGTCCCCAACCCCACCCAAACTGTCACCCCCCTACCGTGATCTGGATGTCGGCGTCGGGCAGGGGGGCTCCCCGCCCCCCCGGGGTGTAGGTGAGGGTGTAGCGGAGCCGCCCGCCGTAGGAGCCCACCTGCGGGTGGGAAAAGGGGAGGTGGGAATGGGGGGGGGCGGTGCACCTGTGGGGACCCCCCCGGGTGCTGCCCTGCAGGGACCTGGGGGTTGGCCCTGGGGAAAGGCCTCTGGGGAGCTGGGGGTCTGGGGAGGTTGGGGGGGGAGGAAGGGGATGGAGAGGAGGGAACGGGCAGGGGAAGGGGGAAGGGAAAGGAAGGAAAAAAGAAAAAAGGGAAAAAAGGAAAAAAGGGGAAAAGGAAACAAGAAAATGGAAAGGGGAAAAGGGAAAAGGGAAGAAGAGAAGGAAATTGAAAAGAAAATCAAAAAGAAAAGGGAAAAGAAAGGGGAAGGGGAAAGGCAAGGAAAAGGAGGAAAGGGAAAGGGAAGAGGCAAAGAAAAAGGAAGAAGAGGGAGAGAAAAATTAAGAAGAAGAAGGAAAATTAAAAGGGAAGAGAAAGAATAAAAAGAAAAAAATGAAAATAAAAGGAAAAGGGGAAAGGAAAAGGGAAGAGAGAAAGGGAGAAGAGAAAAGGAAGGGGGGAGGAAGCAGGAGGCACTGGGAGCCTGCGTCCACCTCCCCATGCTATCCGTGCCGGGGCGAGCACCCAGGGGTGCCCATGGAGCTGGGGGTCCCGAGGAGGGGGCACCCCTGGGTGCCGGCCGTTACCTTGTCCCCCTGGTAGGGCTGGGGCAGCTGCCAGTAGTAGGACTCAGGGGACAGCTCCCCGAAGCGCCCGTAGGTGAGCCGGGGCCCCGCGGCGCCCAGCTCCACGCTGAAGCCGGTGGCCACGCGGGTGCTGCGCTGCCGGTTCACCAGCGCGAAGCCCTGCCAGCTCCCGGGGCCGAAGGGCGTCCGGACCTGCGGGGCAGGGCGGGTGAGTGGCCCGGGGACACCAGGAGACCGTGGGGACCCGTGGGGACGGGGACTCACCGTGTCGCGGGAGTAGGAGGTGCTGGCGCAGTGCTGGACGATGCCCATGCAGAAGCAGGGCAGGCAGCCCGCCGGGTTCACGGCGCTCAGGTGGAAGTGGTGGGGGCGGCAGGTGGCACAGCGGGGACCCTCCACGTTGGCCTGCAGGGGACGGGGAGGGTGACGCTGCGGTTTTGTCCCCCCGCCACCGATGTGGGGACACGGCACGGGGACAGGGCTCACCTTGCACTGGCACAGCCCGCTGGCGTCACACCGCTCGCTGATGCTGCCCTGCAGGTCGCACTGGCACTGGTCACCGGTGGCCCCTGGCTCTGGGGGTGTCACACGGGGGGGGGCAGCGGTTAGGTGGGGACCCCAACCCCAACAGAGAACACCGCGTTGTCCCCTCCCCAGAACACTCACCTCGGCACGGCTCTCCCCGCAGCGGGTCCCCCACGTAGCCAGGCGAGCACCTTTGAGGAGGCACAAAACAAGCCGATGAGGGGGGGTCCCCAAAACCCCTGCCACCCCCCCACCACCCCAGCATCCCCAGCACCTCTCGCAGAGGCGCCCGCTGTGTCCCGGGGCGCAGGCGCTGCACGTGGGCTGCCCGTCCGTGTCCTCGAAGCAGCTCCTGGATGGGAGAGGGGAGGGCAGGGCGATGGGTGAGCCCCAGCTGGTGGCCCCCGGGGGCATGGGGAGGAGGTGGGGGGCACCTACGGGGTGTCAGTGTGGGGCCCGTGGCAGGGGCAGGGCCGGCAGTCTCCCGGGGTGCCGCGGGTGGCATCGCCGTAGTAGCCAGGCTGGCACTTGTCACACTGCGTGCCCTCTGTGTGGTCCCGGCAGCCCTGGTGTTGGGGGGAGAGGGAGATGCTGGCACGGCGAGGGGGTCCCCACCGTGCCCCCCACGCTGTCCCCATGCCAGCGCCGGGCTCACCTGGCACTCGCCTGTCTCAGGATGGCACTCGTCGGCATGCCCATGGCACTGGCAGCGCTCGCAGGTGCCCAGGTAGAGCCCGCTGGTGCTGCGGGTGTAGCCCACGTCGCAGTCCTGTGGGGACAGGGACAGGTGTCGGCCACCGGCCGCGTCCCCAGAGCCCTGGGGACAGCGGGGGGCTCACCTGGCAGGAGGGGCCGCGGTAGCCGGGGGGGCAGGCACAGTCCTCCACCTCCAGGGCGGGCGGTCGGCCGGTGGCGTGGGGCACGGCCACGTCCAGGCGGACATCAGCGAGCCTGCAGGGTGAGACAGGATGTCCCCACCGCCCTGCCCGCGTGTCCCCTGTCCCCAGCCGGCGTCACGCTGCCCCGGTACCTGCTCTCCATCGGCTGGTCCGTGTAGGATGCGCGGATCATGAGGACGTCGATGTCGGCCAGGGCCATCAGGAGGTGCTCCCGGGTGGCATCACGCCCGTCCGCCCGGCGCCAAGCGTGCTGCGGGCACAGCCCCGGGGTGACCAACGTGTCCCCAGAGCCCCCATGCCCATGCCAGGGGGACACCAGCTCTTACCTCGCGGAAGGGCACGGTGACGGTGGTGGGGACACCGGGCGCAGGGGTGGCATCAGAGAAGTGCTCCAGGAAGATGCCGTTGCCTTGCAGCAGGACATCAGGCTGGCGCTGCAGCGGCTGGGCGTCTGCTGGCGCGTGGTGCGTCACCGTGTACTGCAGCTCGCCCCCGTACGATGTCACCTGCACGGGGACAGGGCTCAGCCGGGCTCATGGACACCCTGCTGTCCCCCCCGTCCCCACCACGGCACCTTGTCTCCAGTGAAGGACGTGGGCAGAACCCAGAAGTAGATGTCACGGGGCAGGGTGTAGAAGTCGGAGAAGACGAGCTCCCGCGGGGCAGCGAAGCGTGAGCCCTTGATCATCGTCCCCGTGCCTGCCAGGTTGGTCAGGTGCAGTGGTGACACCTCCTCAGCAGTGACACGGACCTGCAGAGGTGGGGAACAGGGGCATGGGACACGGTACGGTGCTGCTTGGCAGTGCACAACATGGCAGAGCATGGTGCACCATGGCACGGCTCAGCATGGCACAGCACAGCACACCATGGCACGGCACAGCACGGCATGCTGCCCCACCACGACGCATGACACAGCAAGGCACAAAATGGCATGGTGTGGTGCAACACGGTGCAACACAGTGTGGCAAGAATCGGAGCAACATGGCATGCCATAACACAGCACAACTTGGTACGGCACGGTGAAACACGGCACAGCACAACACAGCATGGCAAAGCGCAACATTGCGCGGCACGGCACGGCACAGCACGGTGCAACTTGACATGGCACGGCACAACATGGCACGCCACGACATGGCATGGCACAGCTCCACGTGGCAAGGCACGGCACAACATGGCACGGCACA
>NW_023304565.1:0-2980 GCF_011077185.1 Oxyura jamaicensis | reverse complement strand
TGGCACAGCTCCACGTGGCAAGGCACGGCACAACATGGCACGGCACAACATGGCACGGCACAACATGGCACAGCACAGCATGGCACGGCACAGCACGGCGCGGCACAGCACGGCGCGGCACAGCACGGCGCGGCGCAGGGTACCTGGTCGCGGCTCCAGGAGGAGCTGGCGCACTGCCGCGAGACGCCCATGCAGAAGCACTTGAGGCAGCCGTCGGGGTTGGCGTCGCTCAGGTGGAAGCTCCCGGCCGCGCACTCGTCACACTGCCGCCCCGTCACGTTGGGCTGCAAGAGGGGACAGGGACTGGGAAAACGGGGGCTGTGGGGACGGGGAAACTGGGTGCTGCAGGGGACTGGAAACCCAGGTGCCAGGAGGACTGACAAACTGGGTGCTATGGGAGGACTGGAAAACCCTGGGGAATTGGACTGGGTGCCACAGGGATGCCGTGGGGAACTGGGTGCTGGGAAAAATGAACTGGGTGCCACGGGGGGCAGGGCTGGGTGCTGCAGGGACCAACCCGGGTGCTGCGGGTTCGGGGCAGGCGGACACCCACCTTGCAGCGGCATGTGCCACCCACCGCGTCCTTGCCACCGCGTGCATCGCACTTGACGAGCTCCTGGCCTGTGGGGAGAGACGGTGAGGAAGGGGCAGAGCCGGGGGCGTGGGGGGACACGGGGCAGCACTCACCGATGCGGGTGCACTTGCCGCCTGGCTGGATGGGGTCTCCCTCATAGCCCGGGGCGCACCTGCAGGAGGATGGGGACAGGGGCCCGTGGGAGGGGGCCGGGGGGCCCACACTCCCAGCCCACGTTTCACCACGCCCTGCACACCCACCTCTCGCAGCGGCGGCCAGCATAGCCGGGGGCACAGGCGTCGCAGGTGGCCTGGCCATCTGTGTCCAGGAAGCAGGACTCGGAGAACCTGCGGGCGAGGGGACGGTAACGTGGGGCCGTGAAGTGCCACCAGTCCCCACCGAACCTCCAAGGGCAGCACCCACCTGCGGGCTGGCTCGGTGTAGGGGCAGGGGCAGGGGCGGCAGGCAGTGGCTGTGCCCTGCGTGGCGTCGCCGAAGAAGCCAGGTTTGCACTTCTCGCACTGGGGACCCTCCGTGTTGTGCTGGCAGTTCTGCGGGGATGGCACAGGGGTTGGTGGCACTGCCCTGTGGCTGAGCCCCCGGCCCCATGTCCCCTGTCCCCATGTCCCCGTCCTCACCAGGCAGTGCCCAAAGACCTGGTCGCAGGTGCTGGAGTGGCCGTGGCAGCTGCAGCCTGAGCAGGTCCCCAGGTAGGGTCCCTGCGGCACCCGCTCGAAATTGGCTGCGCACCGCTGGCACGACAGCCCCGTGTAGCCCACGGGGCACCTGGGGACACAGCGGTGTGATGGTGGCACCCCCACAGTGGCACCACGACGGCGGCACCACGCTGGTGGCACCACTCCGGTGGGTGCGTTGCTTTGCCAGTGCCCGCAAGCCACCGCCGGTCACCTGCACTCCTCGACGTCCCCGGCGGGTGCCAAGCCGGTGTCCCCGGGACTGGTGACATCCATGGCCACGTCGCTGAGCCCCACACTGGCCATGCGCCCATCATACACCGCCCGCACCAAGATGCCCTCCAGCTCCTGCAGCACCATCAGCAGCAGCTCCCGGCTCACCGGGGCGCCCGTCTCGTCCTCCCAGTTGTCCTGTGGGGACGGTGAGCACCAACATCACCCCGGGGTGCCACCAGCACCCGTCAGCGCCCTTCAGCGCCCGTCCCCAGCGCACCCACCTCGGTGAAGGGGATGTGGCGGCGGTTGAGGATGTCGGGCTGGGTGTCCCCAGCGCGTGCCTGGAGCTGGCGGCCCCGGCCCCGCAGCAGCACATCGGGGCGGGGGGCTGGCTCGGGGGGCCCCCGTCCCAGCCGGTAGCGCACGCCGTAGCTCAGCGCCCCACCGTAGGCGTCCACCTGGCAAGGGCAGCACGGTGTCAGCAGCTGTGCCGGAGTGTCCCCAGCCCTGCCGCTGCCCCACGGTCACCTTGTCACCCAGGAAGGGGGCCGGCAGCGCCCAGAAAGCGTCGAGAGCCAGGAATCGCCGGGACAGGTCCAGGAGCTGGAACTCCTCAGTGGCCACGTCCACGTGCAGCTGGGTGGCCGAGAGCGCCAGCAGGGACGGAGTTGATGGCACCGTCACGTTGACACCTGTGGGGAGAGGCTCAGCTCCGTGTGTCACCCCCCTCCCTGCACCCTGTACCTCTGTCCCTGCGACTTACCCTTGAAGTCCTCGGGGCGGTCGAAGCGCAGATGCAGGCGGTGGCGGTGGCGGGCGGTGGCACGGCAGGCGGTGGTGACGCCGAAGCAGAAGCAGGGCAGGCAGCGGGACGTGCCCGTCACCTGGAAGTGGCCCTCGGGGCAGGGACCTGCGGGGACGGGGAGGGGATCAGGGGAGGGCGCAGGGACAGGGGCGCAGGACAGGGAGGTGGCGGCAGCTGGGGATGCTCACCGGGGCGCGGGGTGACGGTGAGGACGCTGTCGGGGATGCCGAAGACCATGCCGCGGGTGTTGATGGCCTCGCAGGTGTAGGCGCCCTGGTCGGCCTCCTTCACGTCCCGGATGGTCAGCGTGCCCTGCCCGCCCTCGCTCACGATGGACACCCTGCACGGCACGCTCACTGCACCGCGCGCTCACGGCACCGCTCAGTGCACGGCGTGCTTGGCACATGGCGTGCTCGGTGCACGGCGCGCTCACAGCGCTGCACGCTCGGTGCACAGCGTGCTCGGTGCACGGCGTGCGTGGTGCACGACACACCTGGTGCACGACACGCCTGGTGCACGACACACCTGGTGCACGACACGCCTGGTGCACGACACACTCGGAGCACAACACGCTCGGAGCACAACACTCTCGGTGCCCGGCACGCTCGGTGCACACCCGGCACACCATGCCGCCCAGCGCAAGGACCAGCCTTGGGCACAGCCCTGCTGCTTGCTGCAAGCCCCGCCCCC
>NC_048913.1:8420397-8430007 GCF_011077185.1 Oxyura jamaicensis | reverse complement strand
CCCCCCCCCCAAAAAAAAAAAAAAAAAGACTCCCAGAGGGAAGCCCTGCAGCAACAGCAAGTCAGAACAGGTGCTCTGCAGCACACCCAAGGAGAGACTCAAATGCCTGCCACGACCTGCAACTGGAAGCAACTGCCAGAACTGGGATGATGGAGGCATAAAGAGCCTGCCTTTAAGACAAGAGACTGGAACAATGGGCACTGCAAACCCCATCAGAAAAACGCTTCGGAAATGAATTCCCAAGCAAGAGCTCCTGATGAAGCCCACATGACTTCCGCAACAGCGAGGATGGAAACAGATGCGATCTGAAACCGAATATGATGCACAAGACCTGAAACGCATCTGCACTTTAAGCTGCGACTGCAAGTCAAGAAGTGCTCAGATCAGCCCTACGATGATGAAATAAGCATTTAGGACCTTTGACGCGGCTACCAAGTTGCCTGTCTAAGCTGTCCAGTGCAAAAAGCAAGGAGGATATCAAGACCTGAGGAACGCTTAACATATGATGATCATTTGAAGAAATATTTGATACAAAAAAAATTACAGTTAGTGAGCTCTTTCAGCTCCCACTGCAAGACAAGAGGGGCTCAGCTTCCAATTGAGCATCAGCATTATTCCGAGGAGGTTAAGTGTTCAATACCCTCAGGATGGCTGCCCCATGGCCTGCCAAGCACCAAGAGCAACAGCACAGCACAGACAACACAGAACACAGACACCAAGCTGGAACTGCCCTGCCTGGCACGTGCTCAAGCTGTACCTGACAGAAACCCCTCACGTGATCGCTCTGACTGACCCGATCCATCCTGAAAGGCCCCATCCGCTGCAATGACTTAAAAGCACAGACCCCCGCCCTACGTGTCCATTCACAACCCCGACTCAAACACAGCACTTGCCCCCCAACTTAGCTTGGGAATGCTGGGAGGCAGGTTCCATCCTCAACAAGGAACACAAAGGCTAGCCAGGATGTTGCTTCAGGCACGAGGCTCCTCTTCACCTGCAGAAATAAAGCGCCATCAGGCACCGGCACGCCAGCCAAAATTCTTCCTGTGAAACACCCACCTCAGAAACAAAACAGCAGGCACCTGACCTGCTGTGCTACTGAAGTCACATAGACACCCTCTAGACAACTCCCCGCCTTCCCCTGCCAACCACCCCGCAACACACAATATTTGCCCCTGAAGTCAATTCTCAGGGATCAGAATCCATCCTCAATGTGGACCACAGAGACCAACTACACTGTTCCCAGTATCTTCTTCATCCCCGGAAAAGAGGACTCACCCAGAGGTGGACCAAAGTACTACCAAACCAAAAACAATGCCCGTTTTCAAACTTGTCTCCACTCACCTTGTCTCCACTCCCAATCCAGGCTTAGCGCTTCCGTTCACGACTGTGCCGAGCTAAGGTCGCATGGCTTAGACCAAGGAGAAAGAACAGACAAATCTGACAATCCACAAAACAGTCTATACCTGCTCCTCTCCTTTGCTCCCCTACCCCAACAGACAAGAAGCCCCAGACCCACGTCCCCCAACCCAGTACCACCGCTTCACTCACCTAACATCCCAAAGAGATGCATCACGCTCCCTGCTCCCCTTGCACTCCGAGCATCTCCAGCATTTCGGGAACTGGAACCGCTGCTGTCTGGCGCGCCTCAGGAACATGGCAGGAGTTCTACTCCGCTGTCACAAGGTGCTTGCAAAGCCTGCCTGACAGGCAAAACAAACTAACAAAATCCACTGACCAACTCAGGGCCCACACTGCAACCCACTCACACTAATGCCTCGTTCCAGGTTCCGAACTCATGACCTGGCCTATAAGAAACAAAAAGAGAAGGTCATGTCCGTGATGGACACGCAAACAGTACAGCCCCTTGCAGAGGACTCAGACACAGAGACCAGAGCCAGAAAAACAAACACACACTCTCAGGTCCACAGATGACAAAAGGCCATGAATGCACAGCAGCCCCAACAGGGGTAACCACAGACTTACCCTTTACAGATGAAAAAGGTGACCTTGCTCAGTCACTTCATAATACTGCGCTTATACGGTCAAGCCCCTTGCGATGCGTACTGAAGCTCTGCGTGAATCCCCCAGAGACTTAGGCAAATGGCTTGATATATCTAGAGATTAAAATACAACCCCAAAAAAAAGGAACCATACCCCACGATTTCCCAAAAACAAGGTAGCTGGCAACCCCTCCTAAACATACCTCTCCAAAGTGAATACCAAGCACTTAAAATCTAGGAGGCTGCAAGGTCTAAAGACTCCACAGCAAGCAAAACCACAGGCAAAAGCTCCAAAAACATAAACAAACTGTCCCTAAACCCTGAAAAAGACTACACCTTACCTGCCTGCTGCTGCTGTTTTCAGATACATGCTTCCACAGGGAGCTTCGATGATACATTTCTCCTAAACCCTGCTCCATCATTTAACACCACATTTGGAACTTTGATAATATTTGACAGACAGGCAAAGACTCACCGTAAGTTCCATACTTCTGTGAGAATCATAAGGGACCTAGAACACACCAACTAACATTGTCATCCTATCCATAAACATGCAATAACAATTAGTCACCTGAAGAAGAGCTGTCCATAGACTCTGACCCACACAAAGAACCCTGCAACTCACTGAAAAAAAAAAAAAAAAAAAAAAAAACACTTACCCCAAAGAGCAGGCCAGGCCGAATGAGCACTCTGATGGCATGCCTGGGGCTCATATAACACTCGTCCCGGGCGGCGCCGCGCTCAACTCGTCCCGGGCGGCGCCGCGCTCACAGATTTATCCTTTAGAATTCATTAAGGTAACTCTGATATGACCCTGCTCGGTCTCTTCATAATACCGTGCCTCTGTGGACAAGCCTCTTGCAGCGTGTACTCAAGCCCTTTCCAGTCCTCTGGAGAGTTACACAAGTGGTTTGATACAGCTACAGATTAAAATATAACCCAAAAACAGAAGTATACCCCACCATCCCTAAAACAAATGAGCCAGCAACCTCTGCTGAATACCCCTCTATAAAGTGAATTCCAAGCACTGAAAATCTAGAAATCCATAGACTCCAACCTGAATGAAGAACCCTGCAACTGACTGAAGAAAAACAAAGCACTTACCCCAAAGAGCAGCCCAGGCAGAATGAGCGTTTTACTGGCATGCCTGGGGCTCATACACCCTTCAGCCCTGCCTGGCACCCAAACCCAATCACCTGCGAAAGGGGAGGGGCAAAGCACAAGAAAGAAAGTAGGAAGAGAACAGGACGAGCAGCAGCTGTTTTTTTTTTTTTTTATATATATATATATTTTTATTTTTTTATTTTTTTTTTAAAGAAAAAGTCTCGCTTAGCTCAACAGCATGCTGAGTGCAGACAAAAGAACTGGGGCTTTTCTAGAAGCAACAATCCCCATGCTTTTGCTTCAGCTTTGACTATTCAAAGGACAATACGACCAAGCAAGTAACTGAAGCTTTTTCAGCTGAAATTACCTCAAACCATTCTTTTACATAGGAAGAAACATCTAGGAGCATAACGGATTACATGCCAAATAAAAACAATTCCATGTAGTAACATCACTCACAGGAAAAAATCAGGCACTTGAGCAGGCTACCTGAAAACCAAAAGGCTATGCTGATGGGTCAAAACACACTACAGGACACTGGATCCTGGCCCTCTGCTGCACCGACTTAAAACCCATCCCCACACTCACCAAGGCACAACCCCAACCCAAATACAGACACAGCATTTCAGCCCCAACACAGCTTTGGGACCTGCTGGAAAGCAGGCTTCATCCTCAGTGAGGCATGCTCAGCTCACACGGGACAAAGATTCAGGCACCTCTTTACCTATGAAGGAAGACTGCCATCGGGAGCTGCCACACCAGTCCACCTTTTTTCTCTACAACACCTTTCTCAGGAACAACACAGCATTCAAGTGACCTGCTTTGCTCCTATTCTAAACACAATCACAGCCCACCTTGCCTGTGGCACCTGGTAAGCAGAGGAGAAAGCAACTGCAGCAGCAAAAGCCACGGCACCCCTAGGACAGTTACTCTCAACTACTCCTTTACTTCACTCATTCACATAACCCCCGAGGCAGATGTTTCCATCTCTCTTAAGCCACCTAAAGCACCTCTAAAAGGCAAACTGGATTTTTACTCTATTTTATGTAATAAATTAACTGCAGTGACAGCCGCACACCAAAAAATAAATGCTACCTCTGTTCATCGCTTACCTTGCCTGAGGTGGCTCAGGTTGTGATGTCCTGTATTGCACACTGTGTTTCAGCCTGAACAAAGGAAAACAGTCAGAAGATGAACAGTCAGCTGCCAGCATTAGCACCCACCCCTCAACACCACAAGTGACCCCATATTTAATTTTATAATTTCAAAAGAGCAGTCCACTTGCCTCTGCACCTGGGAAGTAGATCCAAACTCAAACAGGGCTGCCCGCAAAACGAGGGGGACCTTGAGGCCGCCCGCAAAGCGGGGGGGACCTAGCGGAGTCCATAGACTCTGACCCACCTAAATAACCCTGCAACTGACTGAGGGAAAAACAAAGCACTTACCCCCAAAAAGCAGCCCAGGCAGAATAATGAGCTCTCTGATGGCATGCCTGCAACTCATATGCCATTGCACCCCAGCCAGCACCCTGCCCTAATCACGTGGGAAATGGGAGGGGCCGTGCATGGGAAGAGGTAAAGACATCAGGAGGAACAGCTGCCATGTTTTTGGTCTGGCTTAGGTCAACAGTGTGCAGAGTGCAGCGCAGGCAACCAGTCTGTTTGTCTTGAAAGACTTGCCTTAGCTTTGAAGGAAACTGACCAGCTTGAGAACACTCTCACCTTTTTGCACCGCTCCACAACATGGGGAATTCACCTAAGGCTGCATGAGGGAGTGGCAGAAACAAAACGAAAAGCACACCCTGAGGCACCTCATAACCACAGCCTACCTACTGCAATACCTCTGCAATACTTATACCTCTCTTCCCAGCTGCTTTACATCTGCTGCTCTCTATCTCCAAGTCACATTCTTTTAATTGCCATGCAGAGAGGCGATCCTCCAGGTGCCATAGAGTAGCGCCATGTTTTTTTATTATTATTATTTTTATTTTTTAATTTCAAAACAGAAGTCTGCTTCCCTCTGGAGATGGACAGTAGGTCAAGTCAGTCACCAAGTTGCCAACGCAGAGCTTCACAGTTCCAGAAGGCGCTCCTTCCTTTGGCTGATTCCTTATAAGTGTTATCTACCACTGCCAAAAGCAATAAACAGACTGCAAACAGGCACTGCCACATTTGACAAACTTCGTGTTTTTAATTTCAAAACAGCAATCAAACCAGTCACCGAGATGCCAAACAAGAACTTGACAGTTCCAGAAAGTGCTGTTTCCTTTGACCAGTTCTTCCTAAGGTTTACCTACTGCTGGAAAAAAAAAATAATAATAATAATAAAAAGACTTTGTGCCAGCTGCCCTTGAGTGCTCACCCAGAGCTTGAGTATTAGCCCAGAGTCAGACCAGATGTCTTTCCCAAAAGAGTCAGGACAATGTATTATTGCACCGATGTGCTACCATCACTAATTGCCAGGCAGGACAGCTCCAGGCCAAACGCACACATAAAAAGGCATGCTACAAACATCATGAACAAAACACGGGAGAAGAATTACTTATACTATATTAATTACTATAACAATTGCTCACCTGAAGAAGAGCTGCATGAAATAAAGGCACCAACTACTATATACGTTAATTTAGTTTAGATGGTCCTACTAGATGTTACCTTAAATAGACGTACTTATCTCTTCCAACTTGGAAAGGCATCAACCCATAGACTCTGACCCACTGAAAAAAAAAACAAACAAACTGCAACCGACAGAAGGAAAAACAAAGCACTTATCCCAAAGGGCAGCTCAGGCAGAATGAGCTCTCTAATAGCACACCTACAGCTCATAGAATTAGGCCCCACCCGGCACCCTGCCCCAATCACCTGGGAAAGGGGAGGGGCAAAGCACAAGAAAGTAGAAAGAGAGCAGGAGCAGCAGCTGTTTTATTATTATTATTATTATTTATTTTTATTTTTATCTGGCTTAGTTTAACAGCATGCAGAGCTTCAGCTTTGAATAGTGAAAGGACAGTATGACCAAGCAAGTAACTGAAACTTTTTCAGCTGCAATTAGCTCAAACCTTTCTTTTACATAAGAAGAAAAATCTAGGAGCATAACACATTACACACCAAATAAAATTAATAATAATAAAATAATTTAAAAAAAATCCATGTAGTAACATCACTCACAGGAAAAATCAGGCACCTGAGCAGGCTACCTGAAAACCAAAAGGCTATGCTGATGGGTCAAAACACACTACAGGACACTGGATCCCGGCCCTCTGCTGCACCGACTTAAAACCCATCCCCACACTCACCAAGGCACAACCCCAACCCAAATACAGACACAGCATTTCAGCCCCAACACAGCTTTGGGACCTGCTGGAAAGCAGGCTTCATCCTCAGTGAGGCATGCTCAGCTCACACAGGACAAAGATTCAGGCACCTCTTTACCTATGGAGGAAGACTGCCATCGGGAGCTGCCACACCAGTCCACCTTTTTTCTCTACAACACCTTTCTCAGGAACAACACAGCATTCAAGTGACCTGCTTTGCTCCTATTCTAAACACAATCACAGCCCACCTTGCCTCCACAATCACAGCCCACAGCCACCACCTTTCAGCCCCAACGTGCCTTTGGGAACTGCTGGAAAGGAGGCTTCATCCTCAGCAAGGCGTGCTCAGGCTACACAGGATGGGGCTTCAGGCACATCTCCACCTGCAGAAACAGACCACCATCAGGAAGTGCAACGCCAGACATCCTTTTTCCTCTACAACACCTTTCTCAGGAACAACACAGCATTCAAGTGACAGGCTTTGCTCCAATTCTAAAGACTGATGTTACAACCCACCTTGCCTGTGGCACCTGATAATCAGAACAGAGCAACTGCAGCGCTTGGAAGCCATCACTGCATGTGCTGCTCCTTGCCGCTCTCCAGCCTTATCTCAAATCCTCAGCCACTTCTGTGGAGAGCCTGCCATGGCACCTGCAAAGCAAGACAGAGACCCTCTGTAGTCACCTCGCGCTACTTGGCTATTCCACTCCAACCAAGCTCATGACCAGCCCCCTTCTCGTGCTGTTCTTCAGGGTGCAGTTTGGTCCTTTGAGCCTGTGTGAGACACCTGCAAAAGAAGAAAAGCATAGGGTGAGGCAGAATGCAAAGCCACAGCACAGCTACGATAGTTACTCTCATCTGCTGCCTTACCTCTGCCCGCTCACCTGCCCCTGAGGCAGATGCTTCCATCTGCCCTCTTAAGCCAGCTACAACACCTCGAAAAGAGAAAGAGGGGACACTTAGAATGACAGGGAGAACCACAACACAAAAGTAACTGCTTCATCACCCACCTTGCCAGAGGCAGCTCTGGCTGTGATGTCCTAGGTTGTAGGCTGCGTTTCAGCTTTCACAAGATTTTTTCCAGTTTCAGCTTTCACAAATGAAGGTAACCATTCAGCTGCCGGCATTAGCACCCACCCCTCAACAACACAAGGGGCCCCATTTCCAATGTTATCGTTTCAAAACAGCAGACAACTTGCCTAGGCACCTCAGAACACCTAGGGTTTTTACGGTTTTCAGGGTTAGGGCTTTAGGGTTTTTACGTTTCGGGTGGTAAGGGTTTTTAGGGTTTTGGGTTTAGGGTTTTTATGGTTGAGACTAGTGTTTTTAGGGTTAGGGTATTAAGTGTTCTCAGGTTTGGGGCTTCAGGGTTTTTAGGGTTAGGATTTTAAGAGTTTTTAGGGTCAGGGCTTTAGGATTTTTAGGGTTAGGGTTGTAAGGGTTTTTAGGGTTAGGGCTTTAGGGTTTTTAGGGTTGTAAGGGTTTTTAGGGTTAGGGCTTTAGGGTTTAGGATTACAACTCTAACCCCTAAAAACCGCTTCCCCCCTCAGTACCTGCTTTTGATCAGCAGGTGGCCCCAGCGGGAGCACACGGGCGCCACCGTGCATGCGCGGGGTCGAGCCGCCTTCAGTACTTTCGTTTCACCAGGAGGTGGTGGCACAGGGCACCCGCCGTCGCCAGCGCGCATGCGCGGCGCAGCGGCGCCTGCAGTACCTCTTTTTGTTCAGCAGGTGGCGGCAGGCGTCCGCTGTTGCCACCGCGCCTGCGCGGACCCGATCCCCCTTCAGTATCTCCTTTTGATCAGCAGGTAGCGGCAGAGGGCACCCGCGGGCTTCACCACGCCTGCGCGGCGCCATGCCGCCTGCAGTACCTTATTTTGATCAGCAGGTGGCGGCAGAGGGCGCCAGCGGGCGACACAGCGCATGCGCGGTGTGGCGTCACCTGCAGTATCTACTTTTATTCAGTAGGTGGCAGCAGGAGTGCGAGGGCGACACCGTGCATGCGCGGGGTCGTGAAGCCTCAGTACTTTATTTTGTCCAGTAGGTGGCGGCAGAGGGCGCCCGCGGGCTCCACCGCGCATCCGCGGCGCCCTGCCGCCTGATGTAACCGCGGCTTCCCATACTGTTTTCCCGTAAAAAGCACAAAGGAAAATTGCAGAAATTGGCACCACACGCTGTCTTAGGTAGGAAGTAACTGCCTTGAGCAATGTGCCGTTCGCAGCTTGGAAGCTGAGCGGAGGCAAGCAGAAACACTACATTTTTTTTACCAGGACAAAAAAGGCAGGGAGATGATAATAACTAACCCAACGTGGCCAACAGGAAGCTCAGAGCCCAAAGACCACAACTGGCTTGCTGCGGGGACCAGGTTCTGATGGCGGCTTGACGCTGCGGGCACTGCAGAGCCAGCCCCGGGCTTCCTGACCTGCAGCCCAGTGCCCACAGACCCATGCCTGCCAGCCCCTGAAATCCCTGCCTGGGCTTTTCCTGCCCTGGCTGCCACTCCCACGGGACCCGGCGTCCCTGACTCCCTCCCCTGCCCTGGGGGTCCTGCCAGGAACCCCCAGCCCCCCCCCCGCCCACTTGCACCTCCGCAAGAAGACCCGTCCACACAGAGCAGCCCCAGCCCAAGGAGCAAAGACAGCACAGGGCTGCTCCCCCAGTCCCACAATAGGCAGCCACCCCACCACCCAGCAGGGCTGCCCCCACACTCCGATGGGCCGTCCACATCCAGCAGCCAACTGACACGGGACCAATCTGCTACCGGCCCCTGCCACCTCCACACCTACCCCGCTACAGAACCTGCACCCGTGCAACCGCATCTTTCCCGTCCTAGCTCACACATAATCTTTCCTGTGCAGTGCAGCCTGGATGAAGCAAGCTTTATCCCTTGCTTGTGGCTTCTCCTTTGAGCGCTTGAGGGCACTGTTGGAATTCGGAAAAAGGCAGGTCTCGGGTGAAAGATTTGTTTCCTATCGTACCATGCAGAGGCACATCAGCTTGCAAGGACTGTGGCTTGCACTGGAAACCTTGCAGTTCAGAGGGGTAAATAACTCTGGCATGAGTGTACTGTCTCAGGCAAAAACTGATTCTTCAGAAAAATCAAGTAATTAAGACTTCTTCAATCTTTTATTATTATTATTATTATTATTTTATTTTATTTTATTTTATTTTATTTTATTTTATTTTATTTT